>NC_140587.1:167032767-167267767 GCF_964204655.1 Triturus cristatus
TGATCTAATGAGCAAAAAGAGTGCTAACATTCTGAATTTATGGCAAATGTGTGACACATCTGAATGCCTTCTTGATGGAATCAAAGTAAAAAACTGAAAGTATTTCCTACTGAGGAGACTGCAGTAAATGAGGAAATTAGGAAACTTCATAACAAATAAGTCTCCCAAGATGGCCACCAGAGACAAAAGAGCCCAAATGTAGCCCAAATATCACCCAGATGTAGCCCAAGTATAGCCCAATGACAGAATGTCCCAGAATGTTCTTAAAAACAACTAGAGCGCTTACTGTCTTCATTATGACAAAAGTATGGCACACCTGAAGCCATCTTGATTGGAATAAACTGGTAACACTTAAAACATTTAATTTAAAAAGGAACACAATGAGGGGGTTCATTTTGCCATAGAAATTATCATTAATGCTGAAGAAAGAAAATGAGGGCACATTTTGAGTGACTTCTCAAATCCTCTTCTATTTCATTAAAAAATTCTGACATGCAGACTGAAACATGCACTTTTAATACCAGGAGCAGACTTCCATGGTGAACAGTAGTTTTACTACAGTGATCTAATGAGCAACTAGAGTGCTAACATTCAGAATTTATGGCAAATGTGTGACATATCTGAATACCTTCATGATGGAATCAACGTAAAAAACTGAAAGCATTTCCTACTGAGGAGACTGCAGTACATGAGGAAATTAGGAAACTTCATAACAAATAAATCTCCCAAGATGGCCACCGGAGACAAAAGAGCCCAAATGTAGCCCAAAATCACCCAGATGTAGCCCAAATATAGCCCAATGACAGAAGTGTGCAAAACACTTATTATTTAGTGTTTTTGCAGTGTTATATAGTGCAGACTTGTCAGGTATTGGAGTGCTTTACATGAGCATTGGTTACATCACACAAGCACATATTCATTTTGGTTGTAGACATGGGGAGACTAAGTGATTTGACCAGAATCACAGAATGTCGAGCTGAAGCAGAAACTTCAACCTGGTTCCCCAGTTGCAAAGTCTGCAGTTCTGGAAGTAACACCACATCCTCTCCCCTAAGTGCAACATTTAATCAAGTGGTCAACTGGATAAAAAAACATAAAGATAACAAATAATTTAAAAGTGCTTTGTCGCTATTTGAAAACTCAGACAAAATGTCCTTATTTTAGTCTTTTAGAGCACTAACCATAATTTTGATGCCAATAAGACCCTCTCATATATGTAATTTCTAAAGGAAATGCTCTAGGTATTACAGTTTTGATTACATCAAGATGATGTCAGGCGTTCCACACTTTTGTAATAAATATAGAATGTTAGCAATCTAGTTGTTCATTGGGATACTGTTGAGAGGCAAAGGCCAGGGGCACGGACTCTGAAAATTGAAGGCAGGTAGGAGAGTGCAAAGGCAACAATTTAACCACACTGAGCAGGCAGGAAGGGCCGTGGAAGCACAACAGACTATGGAGGGCAGTGGAAAGGGGGGCAGGGGCAACAAACCAACAATACAGGACTTGCAAGAGAGGCTGTTGGAGGGAAGATCTATTACGGGTCAAGGAAGCTAGAGGCGGTCCCCAGAGCCCCGGGAGCCACCACAGAACTGAGCAGGAGAGTGAGTCAGGGACAAAAGGGGCACCTTAATTTGAGCCGGGGTGCCTAGGAACGCTTGCTCCAAAAATGAAGAAAACAGACATATGAGACATGGAATTGGTGGCAGAATACAATGGCAGTTTAATGAGAAGATACAACTTCAAAGAAACCGCAGAATAGAGACATAAAGTACAAAATACAGAATCCAGATAATCATACAGCTGTCATGATATTCTCTGTATCTCAATTAATGTACTGACAGAGAGAGAGAGAAAACACATCTATAAATGCATCATGAGAAACAAGTTACACCAAGGAAAATGTTACCTAGGAACACTCACGTTTACTCTTAGAGCAAGCATTCCTGCAATTACAATACAAAATCTTTTAAATGCAAAAGTAAAGAGAACAATGGTTAAACATAACATGACATTTCATATAGGTAAAATAGAATAAGATACTTCAAGCAAAGCAGAGCAAGACATTTTAAGCAAAGGAAGACAAGAGCTCCCAGCTCTTGGGGAAAACCTGCACAGCCTGTTAACCTACATACAGACGGCGAGGTAGTCCGTCGATATCTGTGGGTGCTCCCTTTTTATATCATTTTGTGGGCTCCTTTGCACGCTACATCTACCTACGTATGCTACCCAAAAGCTTCGTCTGCAGATTTTACCAGACATTTCGTCATTTACCCACTTAATGCTGACAATGGACTGGGTGAAAAGGTCAGTCTCTCAGGCCAATCGCTTATCGTAAGTTCCATAGAGCAAGCAGAAAATAATGGGTATTGTACGGGAATTCAATATATTCATGTACAAAATCTCCTCAGTTCTCCTAACTTGACGCTCTGCGGTTGCCACTTCCTTAAAAGCAGGAAACCTGCCCAGGAAGCAAGTACCAGTCCAGGATGCAGCCTACTGTATGTCGACAGCTTCAGTGGGATGTTGAACTTTGATACCGAGCACGGAGCACTCGGGTAGGGTGGGGGCTACTAGTTTGGAGCAGAAGGCCTCGCAGACCTGCCTTCAGACTGCTATACACTAAAATTGCAGAGCTATGGTCAATTTAACAAAGAGGCCTACATATTGAAAAGAAGGGCCTACACAGGGGTTTTATGCTGGCTGAGTGGTAAGGATGTCTCAGGATAATTATATAGCAACACAGGACCCGCTGGTCAATTTAATACGGCCTACAAATGCGGCTGGCAGGGCAAGGACAAGGGTCTCATACTTCAGGTGTGGACAGAACGGGCCAGGGGCCCCCTGTGATACAAAATCTACCCTCCTTCAAGGCTGTGGCAATGTAATAGACCATTGTGGGCAGAAGGAAGAGGCAATGGTAGTACAACCATACATGCCAACAGACCCGATTCAGCCAGGAAACGTCCAATGTTTTTAAGCTCAAATGGGCTTTATTTGATCTGTCTCCTGTCTACAATATCCTCTTTTTCAATGTAACTCAAAGGGGAAAATCAATACCCCAGTTTTTTTTCAAAATCTCCCTCTTACCAAGTTCAAAATGTTCGCAAGTATGGTACATTGGATCATGGAAGGAAATGGGATAGGGACATGGACTTGGATAACAGAGGACAAGAGGGACATGGAGAGGTGCACCAAACTGACCCTGCAGGGCAGGCATCAGGGTTTGCAGCAGCACAATACACCACACAGGGCATGCAGGACGGGAGTGCAGCACAACAATCCATAGAAAGCAAGAGGGAGGGGACAGGACCATGCACATGGACAACAGAGAACAGAGGGGCAAGAGGCAATGGTAGCTAGCTGACCATAATGGACAGACAGGAGAGAAAGCTGCAGCATTACAGACCATAAAGGGCAGTAGGGACGGATCAGGGGCATTACAATGGAACAGACAAGCCAGGAGGGAGGGAGTAGGGGTCTTCACATGTAAACAGAGGGCTGGGGGCAAGGGGGCAGGGCAGGAGCAGCAAGATAGCCATGGAGGTCAGGCAGGATGGGCACTAGAAGCAAGACACACCATGAAGAGCAACAGTGAGACTGTGATGGCATACACACAGACCATGGAGGGAAGGTGGGAGGGGGTCAGGGGCAGCTAACTGACCACACAGGGAAGGTGGGAGGGGCCATGGCAGCACAGAAGACCAATGGCTATGATGGGCAAGAAGGAGGGTGCAGGGGCATGCACAAAGGACGATGGAGGATAGAAGGGAGGGTCAGGACCTGTGCACAGACAAGAAAGTTCAGGGGAAGGGACCTCACAACAGACCACACGGGGCAGGCAGGAGGAGCAGTTGCAGCACAACAGACCAGGGAGGGCAGAAGGGTGTGGCAGTACAATGGACCATGTAGGACAGGAGGAAGAGGATAGGGGCATGGCATGTGGACAGGCAGGGTGGAGGTGGCAGGGACAGGTTACAGTCATCTGACAATGCTAGGCAGGTGGGAGGGGAGTGGCAGCTCAACAGAACACTCAGAGTAGATAGGAGTGGCAGGTCCATGGAACATGGTGGGCAAAAAGGATGGAGCAGGGGCATGCACAAAGACATCGGAGGGCAGGGGGAAGGAGAATAGGGGCAGCAAGCTAAGCACAGAGTTTAAGCAGGAGGTCAATGATGGGGCATAGAATTGGGCAATGGAGGGCAGGAGGAGTGGACTGGTACATCATACTAAATTGAGGGCAGTGGCAGCACATCAGACCATGCATGGCAGGAGGGAGGAGGCTATTCCATGGATTCACACAACAGAGGATAGGGAGGAGGGGGATGGGGCAGCAAGCTAACTGTTCAGAGAAGGCGGGTATTAGGAACTTTATTGTTTTTAAAACATTGAGTCTGTGCGAACTACTTAAAATATGAACAAGTAGGCAGCATAATCTCACTTTTATTCAGGAAGAAGAGGACGTTTGTGACTGTGACTCCGGGCTCACTTGGCAGAAACACCCCCTGACCCTCCACCCCCTATCGCAAAATGTAATGCCTGTGAAAAGGGTAGGTGAACACAGTGTTATATAGAACATAGTCCTGAGAGCACGATTGAAAATGAAAACTAGATATAGTGTATGGTATAAACTATGCACCAAAAAGTGTGATATAAGATGAACCGGGCGTGAAATATAATATGCAATACATTGTGCGCAATGACAGATTCATTGGAGAGCGCGAGATAGCACAGGCACTAGCGCGTGCTATGCGATATGCGCCTTGGAGTGTAATATGCACAGGGCAGTGTTGTGTAACCTAACTAGTCTCTAAAGTTGTAATATAAAATATGTGCTTGGGTGTGTAACGTTGCATATGCACTGTGACACAGATATGGATCGCAGATTGTAATATGTATGGCATAGCACTGTGCGTTATAACATAGGCATCGAGGAAGGCACGTTAGATGGGGCAATATAACCCGTGCGAAGACAAGTGTGGCATGACATATTCACGGGGTGCTGTTACAGTGCACATGGGCTAGAGAGTGTCATAGCATATGCACTAGCTAGTGGAATACAACACAGAGGTGTGTGGCACTCGGCAGGCAATGGTGGGTGTAACACAGCATTGGGCTCTGTCAGGAGCGCGCTGTGACTCTCAAGTGATGTTCGTCCCCTTTCCAGAGAGTAAAATAAAAAGTATTACACATCCGGCAGTGGATGTGTGTTTTATTAACCGTGAGGGGGGTTTCTTGCATAGTTTTGGTCGAATTTTTGTCGAATCCCCTTTGAATGGCTTGGTGTGCATGTGTATTAAATGTGCCCGTCAATAGCTACCCATGTTTGTATAAATAAACGACAAGGGTGTCTACCGGGATTAGGCACGGTAGGGCATCAGACATGTCAGAGCTTCACTAGTAGTGTAAATACATTCCACGTGGATTCATTGCATGCATAGTCGCCTTTTAATGAATATCACTCAAATCGTCATGGTGATAGGTACGTACGGTTTGTCCAGCATGTCCTAGGTGTGTCTATAAATAAATATTTTTTTAAAATAATAAAAAACAGTGGCCGGCCCTAGGGATTGGGGTCAAAAAAATATAATTAGGAGACAGGCCCTGGGGGATGGGGTCATCAGGGCCAATAAATTAGAATAAGAAGGGGAACCACACAGCCCCCCTTCTTAAAAAATTAAAATAAATAAAAGACTGGCATCGTGCCGGAGGCCATGCCCCCTCCGTGCAGCACTCTGCAAACGCGCCCCCAACAGGCATCTCCAGTATGCGCCAGGGAGCTGCGCTGCAGGCAGGTGTTCTGAGGCCAAGCCCCTTTTTACACCTCTCTGAAACGCAGCTCTGTGGCGCTTACTGGAGGTACCTAGTGGTCTAGTTTGACCCTAGGGACCCTTAGGATTCAAGGGGACTTAATCTCTCAACTTAGAACAGCCACAGGGCGCGTTTACACAGTGGTGAAGGGAGGGGACGGGGCCTGAGGTGACGTGTGCAAACACGCACTATGGCACGTTTAAAATTGGGGATATAATTTCCCTTCAATACTGAGGGCCCCTGGGGGCTAACTAGCCCACCAAGTGCTTCCAGTAAGCGCCACTGAGCTGCATTGCAAGGGGGTGGTCCAGGCCGTGCCACTTTTTACACCTCTCTGCAACACAGCTCTGTGGCATTTACTGGAGGTACCTAGTGGGCTAGTTGGACCCTAGGGACCCTCAGGATTCAAATGAACTTAATCTCCCAACTAAAAATGGACACAGGGCGTGTTTACACAGTGGTGAAGGGAGGGGACGGGGCCTGAGTTAACGTGTGCAAAAACGCCCTGTGGCCTGTTTTAAGAGGTAGTTTTAATCCCCATGCCCTATTATGTACTAGGGGCTTACAGAGGAGGTCATGCTAATCACAGGGGGACCCCAACGCATAATGTTCCCTAGTGTATGTAGGTGTTTTCACTGTATTCTAAGTGTCTTTTAACATAGCACTGGCTCTAGGACTGGCTAGTCAGACTCAGTTACCACCAGTATCCGTCTGAAAAAGTTGAGGGTACAGGATGATTTTGCAACAAGGCTTCTTTCTGCTCTTCTTTTTGTTCTTTCTGCACGTTATCCTTCTTCCTGCACTTATCTTCGTATTTGAGGACTTCTGTTGGTCCTTTCTGCACTTCTTTTGTTTCTTTCTGTGCATTTTTTCTTCTTTCTTCACATGTCCTATCTCTGTAGGCATAGTTAGAAATTAGCATTTAAAAAACCTTTGAAATTCACAGAAAAAACCATAGGTTTCAGGCACGTTATAGTTAGGAATTAGCATTTAAAAAACCTCAGAAATTCACTGAAAAAACCATAGGTTTCAGGGGTGTTATAGTTAGCTGGACTTTTCACTTGTACAAAACCATTGAAATTCCCCCGTTATAGTTAGTTCAGCTAACTATAACTCGCGCGCCCGCAATGCACTGCTGATGACGTCACATATTACATCACTCATGACATGGTCAGTGACATCACTCATGACATCACTGATGACATCTCAAATGACATCACTGATGACATCACTGATGACATCATCCTTGTGATAGAGTGGCAGACCTCCTCTCACCCTAATATAACCTTTGATACACACATTCAAAAATAGAGACTACAATTTTCAAAACAATGGACATACCAATACCAGTTACAACAACCTCTTCAGTAATTCTAAGATCCACATACACATCCACTCATTCACCAACAGTCCTATACAGTCACTCATACATGTACTCACTCATCATATGTACTCATGCACCTATACATCCTGTTACACAATGCCACTCATCCATAGAGTTACTCACACACATAGTCACTCATGCTAATAAAGAATCAAACATACATTTACTTGCATATACAGTTATACACACACCACCACACTTACTTCTACGGAAACTTACACATACTTAGTCTTTTAAACAATCACTTATAGAAACACATACTTATTCATACAGGAACTCTTTCAATCTCTCACTCTCACATATACTCACATATATACACCAATAGTCACATATACTAGTTTAAAACATATGTAGTTACTCATAAAGACACTATTGAGACAGTCATTCACTCACTAACACACCCATACACACACTCATCCACCCATACAGTCCTGCACACATGCTGTGTTCAACACATACAAACAGTGAGTCACTCATTCATGCACCTATGCACTACGTAATACCCCCCACCGAACCATGCAGACACTCAGACTGATACTCAAAAAAACAACTAATAACCTATATAGACACCCATGTAGCTACTCACCAACCCATGCAGCCACTTATACACAAAGTGAGAGACTGATACAGATATTTACATATTTAAACATTACTCACTAAGCCATGTATTCACTATGATACACTTAATCAGTCAGTTACACAATCAATTTTTCAAAAACAAATCATCCATTTAGACACTTATATACCCATTTATTCTTCCATCGACCTTGAGATATACATATATAAAACATATTTAATTTTCAGAAAAACACACATTCACTGGATGATGTCATCAGTGATGTCATCAGTGATGTCATTTGAGATGTCATCAGTGATGTCATGAGTGATGTCACTGACCATGTCATGAGTGATGTAATATGTGACGTCATCAGCAGTGCATTGCGGGCGCGCGAGTTATAGTTAGCTGAACTAACTATAACGGGGGAATTTCAATGGTTTTGTACAAGTGAAAAGTCCAGCTAACTATAACACCCCTGAAACCTATGGTTTTTTCAGTGAATTTCTGAGGTTTTTTAAATGCTAATTCCTAACTATAACGTGCCTGAAACCTATGGTTTTTTCTGTGAATATATATATATATATACATACATATATAAACATATATATAATCTGCATATCTATATAAATACAAATATAAATGCATGCATACATATACATATATGCATGTTATGTACATGAAATTTTGAAAGACACTAATAAAAGCAAAGCTAAAAAGCCACCTAATTACAAACAGAATTGCTTTAACTTAAACGAGGGCGAGACCTATTGCATTTCCAATGCTTGTTTACTTTGCTTCCATCAAGAAGGCATTCAGATGTGACACATTTGCCATAAATTCTGAATGGTAGCACTCTAGTTCCTAATTAGATCACTGTAGCAAAGCTACTGCTCACCAGGGAAGTCTGCTGCTGGTATTCAAAGTGCATGTTTCAGTCTGCATGTCAGAACGTTTTAATGAAATAGAAGAGGATTTGAGAAGTCAAAATGTACCCTAAGTTTTCTTTCTGCAGCACTAATCATAATTTCTATGGCAAAATGAACCCCCTCATTTTGTTCCTTTGCAAATTAAATGTTTTAAATGTTACCACTTTATTCCAATCAAGATGGCTTCAGGTGTGCCATACCTTTGTCATAAGTAAGACTGTTAGCGCTCTAGTTGTTCTTTAAAACACTCTGGGAAATCTGTCATTGGGCTATACTTGGGCTACATCTCGGTGATATTTGTGCTACATTTGGGCTCTTTTGTCCCTGGTGGCCATCTTGGGAGACTTGTTATGAAGTTTCCTAATTTCCTCATTTACTGCAGTCTCCTCAGTAGGCATACTGTCAGTTTTTTACTTTGATTCAATGAAGAAGGCATTCAGATGTGTCACACATTTGCCATAAATTCAGAATGTTAGCACTCTAGTTGCTCATTAGATCACTGTAGTAAAGCTACTGCTCACCAGGGAAGTCTGCTGCTGGTATTGAAAGTGCATGTTTCAGTCTGCATGTCAGAATTCTTTAATGAAATAGAAGAGGATTTGAGAAGTCACTCAAAATGTGCCCTAATTTTTCTTTCTGCAGCACTAATCATACATTCTATGGCAAAATGAACCCTCTCATTTTGTTCCTTTTTAAATTAAATGTTTTAAATGTTACCACTTTATTCCAATCAAGATGGCTTCAGGTGTGCCATACCTTTGTCATAAGTAAGACTGTTAGCGCTCTAGCTGTTCTTTGGAACACTCTGGGAAGCTGCAGTAGAACACAAAGGAATCAACTGACAGTCTCTGCCCTTGTTGGATGTAAATGTTTTACTGAGAATGTAAGACTTCATTCTCACATGACTGAGAAAGATAATGTGAATTTACAGAAAATATGCTCTCAGTTTAGCTTATAGATCACCTTCCAAACCTCTGTGGGTAAAGCATGTGAAAATAGTTTTCTCTCAAAGATGATTCATGATATCCCAGCAGAAGGCTTTTTCACATGGTAAAATCACCTTAGAACATACCACAATTCCTAAAATGAGTATGGTACCATCAGCAAATGATTTATAATGTAACTAAAGTCTTAAAATCTTCTATTAACTGCAATGCTTTTTAATGAGGTGCTATCATGTATATTGGTCCCAAGATGGCTGCCAACACTTCTTGGATGAAGTGCTGACAGCCAATTAGATCTCACAATGAGATGTGTGGTTAGGCTCCGCCCAGATATGTATATGATTTTACTTTTGATTTTCTCAGGAACTACGGAACGGATTTACACCATATATGCAAAAGGCACATGCCTGACCTGAGGACTACCTCTGCCAAATTTCAAGTAATTCTGTTCAGCCGTTCGGGCTGTAGCTTCGACTAAAGGTCCTATGGGAAAATGCATGGGGAAAACGTGTTTTGGGACCCCCCTTTTTTCTCAGCCCCCGCTTGACGAATCACCCCGAGACTTTCAGGGTAGGAGCTGAGCGGAGCGCCCCATTAGTTTTGAAAATTTCACGAACATAAGTCAACCGGCACCAAAGTTATTCAAAATAGAATTTTCAGATTTCCTATGGGAACTCGGTCCTAACTATAACTATCTACTGGCGACCGCCAGTAGATAATATATATATATATATATGTACTTTTAGTAATTGGAATGGCTACAGATTACGGATTTGAGTGAGTAAGGGTATTTGTGTAGGGCTTTTTTCATGCTGAAAAGGCACTGATGTTGCTTGGTGGCCTGCAGGTTTGACACCAAAGTTTTTTTCAATTTCTTTTTCATTTTCATTGTTATAAAAATTGTGGTCATTTATACAAAGACTATGGTGTTATTGACTGTAATTTTATGAAGCGTTGTTTGATTGAATTCATGAAATGTATTGATGTTTAAGAACAATGAGATGTAAGTTTATTATTTATAATTATATATATATATGTTTACATTATAGATTTTTAAAGGACGGGAGTACATAATATAACGGTCTTGATAAAGAAGGCGGAATGAGATAAAGCCTTCTAAACGCGTCAACGCCTTTCTCTGTTGCCACAAATCCATCTATACGAACATCACCCTAGATATTGATGATACACAAGGCATCTGGGTGTTTGTACATAAGTTGAACTGTGGATTATGGCGATTTATGACAAAGGTTACTGTCTGTTTTAACTCTTGTGTTACGATTTTCTGAAGTATTGTGAATGTGATTAATTGTTTTTAGTATTGTTACATATTTTTCATGATGATTCTATGAACAAAAATGGTTTTAACTTGAAACAAATTCCTTTTTTCTTTTAATTATTGTATAAAATAATAAATGGTTTTAATAAATTACAATAATTACCTAATGAACAATAGGTGTTTGTGCCAATACATTGTAGCCACCAGTTGAGCGGTGACCTTTATGAATGGTGAGTGTGTGTATGAAGTCGGGGTTTGGCATATGAAAGAAGGTGTGAACAAAACAATATACTAAAAATAATCCCAGAGGACACAATTTTTAACCTTTCTACGGTAGGTATAGTCCCCTAAGAGGCTGAGGAACACAGTGGAAATGCAGACCCAATTTAATTCTTAGAATAGCACACTTAAGCATTGGATTCAGAAATGACGCTACATATTTAAAAGTGTTTATTCATCCATATTGCTAACAGCGAGAATATAATGAACAGTTCTAACATGTTTAGAATGCTTCTAATAGCCTACCACCCTAAAGCTACTTTTATGCGCTACACAATGAGGGCATAGAATAGCAAACTTACCTCTAGAGTTTCTTGGGGATCCGTGCACTGCATACTTGTTCCCAGTGGACCAGCTTTGAGTATCCATCTTCCGCAGGGAGATTGTTCCTTCAGAAGGAAAGCACACAATCAGCTTGGCTCAGTTCCTCTCATCACTGAATCGGCACTAAGCATAAGCGTGGATGCTCTGGCAGTCTGTCAGGACATTTAGTGATTACCTGGTGTGAAGGCTGCTCTATTTCAGTGGTCAATTCAAATTGACCAATGATGTTTAGCCTACATTGCAAAACTGGTCTACAGCAGCAAGATGAAAATCTGTCAAATCAGACTACATGTTTATCTTACACTTGTAGTATCTAACTTTGGAAAGCAAATATCTTATAGTTTGTGGCAGACTTTTACAAAGTATTGTTTAGATGAAATGACACTTTCACAAGTTCTGAGAAAAATAATTGAAATGCTGAATGTGGGCCAAAGACAGGCAGGCTAACTTATACTTTTAAAAATGAGTCTGACTTCGGAGCTCACAACACATCTTTGTGGGGTTCATATTAAAGCAGATTTGGTTCATCCTCCTGTCAAGTGCTAATAGAAAGATGGAAATTTCACACTCAAGTGCGTCATCAGTCTAGCTTTATGTATATATATGTTTAATGGGTGGAACGACATAGATAACAAAGAAGAGGGATTCATTTTTTCCCTTGGGGAAATCCGTAAGAGATATTATGAGGTGGGGATGCAACGGAAGAAGGCAATCAGATGTTGTGTATGTCTTTTATCATAATGACACGGTCAACAATGTCAATAGCCACTGATAAATCTAACAGTTTCAGTGACCAAGATAACAGCTATGCACTTTCATTCTTAAATCGTTCAGTATGAAGACTGTGGGTTGGTGTAATAATAGGAAGGTGGTTCTCTATTTAGGGCCCGATTCCGATCCGGGTTGGAAGGGCACCAAACGCGATCCGGACGGAAATACTATGAGCCGTACGCGTGTCTTCCGCCCGACTCGTACAGCTGTACGAGCAAGCAAGTCCGATGCGAGCTACGTGAAATTCACCGACCGAGTCGTTTCTGGGTCCGAACCGCTCCGTACGTCTCGGTCGTAAGCTGACCGTGGCGTGCAATGGATGCGATGCACGTCCGATCCAGTACGATGCACGCGTCGGACAGCGGCTCGCAAATTGTCCGGGTGGTTGCCTTTAGGGGTCCGCGTCGGACCCCATGTCACCCACAGCCCTACGACTTGGACACAGTGGGAGACCAAGGGTCCCCCCAACACAGGCATGTACGGTGCGGATGGCACTGATGCGTACCCACTGTAGGGGGCGTCCTTGCGCGAGACGTACCCATTCAGTCAATGGTAGCCCATGTACGCGTCGTACGACCGGCTCCCATTGACTTCTATGGGAGTCCGACCGAACCGAGTTCGGCAACATACGGCCGCATCGTACTCGCTCGGTCGGACTGCAGGACTCCGGATCCGGCTCGGTCGGAGTGCTTTCCGACCCGGATCGGAATCGGCACCATAGTGTACTAAAACAAAGTACACTATGCAGAGAGTCCAGTGAATCCCTAAATCGTAAAGAGAGCTAAAGGCAGGTAATTTTAATGCTCTTTTTTGTGGTACTGTGGGCAAGCAGTTAGGCTTATCAGAGGGTAGTGCGAGGCATTTGTTGTACACACCGAGGCAATAAATGAGACACACTCAAAAATGAATCCAAGATCAATTTATAAAAATAGTATTGATTTTTAAGTCATTTTTAAGACCAACAACACAGGGCATCATTATGATGCCGGTAGGTCAGGCCGCCGACTGCCTCCAAACTTTGTGAGGAGACAAATCTGACCCTTGGGAGGTGCTATACGTTTCCTTGCTTCGGTGCTGCGTCATGGTCATCAAGAAGCAGCAAGTCGACAAAGTGGACTTCACGTGATAGGTGCCTGTGGCATGCATAGGAGTGATACCTTCAATCCAAGGGAGTTTCAAGGAAATTTCTTGAAGGCTCGAGGTGCTCCGGGGTTCTTGGAGCACTTTCAGGTTCAGGATGGTACAGCAGTCAGTGATTGTCGTGTTCTTGAGGCAGCAGACAGGGGTTGGCACATTTGTCTTCTGCAGAAGGGCTTCAGTTCTCCATCTGAGGGTTTTCTTTGTCCTGGTCTTCTCTTGTCCATTGAATCTGATGTTCAGGTCTCGGGGTGTGACATAAATACTGAATTTAGGGGCTTTTCAAGGGGAGAGAGTTAATAGCCAATGGGCTACTTACCTTTAGGATGTCTATACTCTCTAGTGACCACTTCCACATTTTGATAAGTATGCAGTCCATGTACTCTTTGTGGCTTCCCTGTGCACTTAAAATATCTCAGAATAGACTGGACATAGCTCCTGCTGATATGCCCTCACATATGATATAGTGCACCCTGCCTTAGGGCTAAAGGCCTGCAGTAGGAGTGACTTACCTATACCTTATACAGTGTATGGGGGTATGGCACACGGGGCTGTGTGCCATGTTGACTCCTCAGATTTTTCTACAGCAAGACACCCAATCTGTGTGCATAGTCTAGGTAAGGGGCTCCTAGGGGTACCTAGGGTGGCATAATAGATGCATAATACATGCTTCAGATCCAGTGGGCCCTCTTCAGTACCCATGCCCTAGGTACACAGGGTACCATTTACTAGGGACTTACAGGGGTGGCTGAAGCTATACCAATCGCTGTACATTTTTAGGGAAAGAACACTGGTGCTGTGAACCTGGTTAGTAGGGACCCCGTACACCTCAGTCAAAGTAACATCAAAAATCCAGGCAAAAAGTGGGGTGGTGGGTGCACTGCAACCGAAACCCAGTTTCTCACAGTTGGCTTGGGAGCCAGCGAGGCTCGCGCTTGACGGCGAGGACCTGCTTTGTTTACTTTCCTGAGGGCAGTTTTAAGTCTAGCAGAAAGGCGATTGTGGCAGAAGATGAGGGGAAATAATTAATCTGGAAGATGACAAGACAGTAAACTTTTCCAGAAGCAAGTTGTGAGCGACGTGACCTGCTCCTTTCAAATATCAGGTTGTTCTGTAATTACATCATTTTAGTAGGACAAGTTGAGGAGAATGAATATTGCACCCTGCTTGTAACTGTAGTTTAATGAAGCATGAAATAAAGACAGAGAACTGTGTCGCAAATGCTGAAAGGAAAAAAAATGTTTTTTTTATGACGGGAGCGTATTGGCTGACCGAAGTGCGCACTGAGATGAAAGGCGCACTTTCTGTTAAAACATGATGCTATGGTAATTAATGATGTAATAGAAAGCACCAAATAGAGCACATTTTAAAGAAACGTTAATTCTCAATTTGCAACTCATTTTGTAATGCAATTTTATTGCTCATAAAGGCTCCTTCCTATGTGAGGAGTTGCAAAGTCTTTATAAAGAGGAATGAGTGCTCCCACAGATGAAAGTGCTGAAAGAGATAAATGAATAATTCTTTTTTTTTTTGTTGCAACATATCACCTAACACTGAAGTGAAAAGAGAAGTGCATGTTACTAATATGAAGCTCTATTAAAACTAAACTAAATAACGGCTTTATTCCACTGTAGACCATGCTTGCAGCTTGTTTTAAAAAAAATGTAACTTTTTTATATGTAGCATATTTTGAAATGTGTTTTGTTTCACGTATGTGTTCTACATTAACTCACTATTTTCTTGCAGCGCTGCCTTTTTCCACGACTCCCTCCATTGTTTTTTAGTAGTTGGGTATTTAGGTGAGCTGGGTTGTTGTTTAAGGCCATTCTGGCATCATTGTTTTACATAACTGAAATATGTCTTTATTCTCGAATAAACCTTCTCAATCACCATGTATTAAGAAATCTACAAAAAATCCATCTCATAAAATGGAATCTACTTTCTCTGAAGCAAATAAACTTGAAAACAGTGCAGTTAAAATGCCTATCCATTCTCCTATGTCTTCTATCCAGAGAGGATATGGCTTAACGGTTACGGTGGCTTACCTCAAATCTGGGGAACCAGGCTCGAGTATCGGCAAGGACACTCAGCATCCTGTGATTCTGGGCAAATCACTTATTCTCCCTGTGCCTACCAAAAATGAATGTGTCCTTATGTAACGCAACTGGTGCTCATGTAAAGCGCTGTGATACCTTTGGGTCAAATTTGAGCAATTTTAAACTCCGATTAGAAAAGACAGATCTGTTAATTCTGCGACAGCTAATAAACCACAAAAAAGACCCACACTCTGTTAAGTCTCCTGAAAACCACTCTATGAAGTTTAATTAGAGGAGATTACAGCATTGAGACCCTTTATGGAGGCGACTAATAAAGCTTTACAAAGTCTGGTGACACATGGTCTGTTGCAGAAACAGGAATTACTGAAATGGAGCAAAGAATTAGTAATGTAGAGGATGATATAACTAAATTGTCTAAAAAGGAAAAGGACATTCCATGAACAGTGAATGGTCAATATTGAGAGACTTCATTGAGTCGAGAGGAGTGCAATGAATAGTCAAAGTAACTCTAGAGCCAAGTGCATTAACCTTTTTTTCTGGACTATAGAAATATTTTAACAGTTGTTCAAGCTGCAAGAGAAAATAATACATTGAGCTGGTATTGGCAGAATATTTTTATCTTTTAAGATGTTGTGAGAGCAACAGCTGAAAGACCTAAAAAATGTTTAAACTTGAGACCTGCATTGAGAAATCTTAATGCTAGATACAGTGTTGTGCACCCTTGCCTTTTCAAAGATACACAAAATGAAAATCTTACATATTCTGATTCTGTTAAATTTCAAGACTATATTTTTAGTCAAAGAGATGGCGAGATGGATATTTCTAAACAGGGAAACGCTTAAAACCTATTCTGTTTGTTATTCATGTGTAACATATTAGTTCTTACTTAAGATTGTTTGCTTCATTTCCTTTATGGGTTATTATATAATCTCTCTAATTGCTCAATTTCATTTTTGTTTTTGGTAGCACCCCTATAATGTGTTGTATAATCTGTTTCCTAGTAAAGGTCCTCATCTGTTACAGTAGGTGCTGAGCTGTAGCGGTCTTCATGTGGTCTTCTCCACGCCCTATGGTAATTCCCTTTGCTTTTAAGGTTATCTTTAGTGTCCTTATCTTTGGATATTTGACTTCCTGTGTTTTATATATTTTTTTCATTGTCTTCCTCCATCTATCGTTTTTATATGCTTTCTGGAATGTCCTTTGTTAGAAATGTGATTTCTGGTTGGCTAAGGCTTGCGCCAAAGCCAGGCAGAAACCACCACTCTAGTCAGGGCTGGGGAGTTACATGCCAAAGATAACCCCTGCTCACCCCCTTGGTAGCTTGGCACGAGCAGTCAGGCTTATCCCGGAGGCAATGTGTAAAGCGTTTGCGCGCGCACCCAGCAACAACACCCAAGGCCCACCACAAAAGAAACTCCACACAAGGTATTATATAAAAATAGCCTTTGTATTATACCAAACACATTAGATAATATTCACACAATTTACACTGTGCCAACTGGCACTGGGCGGAATTTACAGGGGACTATTTACACAAGACAGGGACACATGGACCACTGTCAGAATTAGCACAAATCACCAAATTGTAAATGTAGAAAGGTAGAACAAATAATAAATGTAGCGCACAACCAGTAACCACTGGTAAAAGGTAAGTACACCCTACGCAATCCTAAAACACCTTAGGGACACATCACGCAGGGGACCATGAACTCACTAGTATAATCTCTACTAGCAAAAACAATCTCTTATGCATAAAACAGTTTAGGAATGGAAATGAGCATAAAGACAAAGCGCAGGCGCAAAATTACACATGTAAGAACAACCCGGTACCCTAGGTGAGGGTACACCACAGCAGAACTGTCCCCAGGCCAACTTGGCCTCTCAGGGGCTCAAACGCCCTTTGTCCAGCAGAGTCAGGGCAAGACTGCGAAGGCTGCGCAAGCCAAAGCGCAAAGGCCACCACCTAAACGTTGCAGCTGCCCACTAAGTGCTGGGCAGCTGGGAAAAGGAGCCTGGGCACCACTGTGCCTTTTAAAACAAATGTGTAGCCCAGGAGCCACCTAGGCTCTGGGAAGGTGTATGCCACACGTTGGAGCCTCTCTGGGCTCTTAAAGAAATGATGGGGCCAAACGTTGGAGTCCTTTGCTAGGACTCAGCAAAATCAAATGCCCCCGTATGTTGGAGCCTCCCTCGGGGCTCTAAACCAAGAATGCCCCCTTCGTTGGAGCCTTCTCGGCTCTTAAACAAGCCAACGTTGGAGCGGCCCGCTGCCTTCCGGGGCCGCTCTTATCAGCAAAAACAAATTCCCCTGTATGTTGGAGCGCCACTAGCGCTCTGAGATACTAAGGCCTCTCCGGGGGCGAAGGGGCGCTTTCTTCAGTGTTGCCCCCGTCGGAGCGGCCCACAACTGCGGCGCCGCTGTGGGGGGACAGTGGGAAGAGACTACAACCACGTGGAGTCCCGCTTACCTGGGACTCCCGCGTTGTCTCTGCGCGGTCTCCTCGCCGGCATCTTCCACGCTGCCGGTCTCCTCAGCATGCAGGGCTCTCGGACCACCCGGAGCCCTGCGAGTGTCGCGCTGTTTCCTCCTGCGTGTCCGGGCCACAGGCAGGCGGGGTATGCTCCCGCCTGGATTCTTCTGGGCCAGGGGAGACGTGGAGCCTGCAAGCTCCAGGCCTCTGCTGCAGCACGTCCCCGTGCGCGGTGAGCTCCCGCCGGGGTCTTTGAACGCGGCGCTTCTTCTCGGCAGTGATCCCAAGAGCGTGGCGTAGGCTCCCGTCCGCTTCCTCGTTAAGCCCCGCCCACGTCCCAACACCAGGCACCTGACTTCCTAGTACGCCCGGCCGCGGCGGTGATTCTCTTTCTTCTCTCATCACACCAAAGCGCGGGGTGGGCTCCCACCTTCGTTTTAAGATCAAATACACGGGAATAAGCGGGGTGGGCACCCGCCAACGAACACCACAATGCGGGTCGGGCACCCGCTGTAACTTGAGGCAACCAGCGGGGGAATCCCTACGTCAGGGTTCCCTCGGAACTATCGCAGCCCAGCGCTGCTGCTCCCAACTAGGGCGCTCTTCTGTGCATCCAAATAAAGCGCTTCTCGGCCAGGGAAGACACCGCGCTCTTCCCAGGCAAGGCTCCAGAACAAAGTCTTCTAGGAGGGCAGGGGGGCAAGGGCTGGGCCCAGGGGCCAGCTCACAGGGCCCTCCAGGCAGGGAGGCAGTCCCCAGTGGCGGTCTCTCCTGGCGCCCAGCAGCAGCAACGGCCCCCCAGTTAGGATCACCAAAGAAGAACATTGTACATGGGGTCACAGCCCCTTCTTATACACAGGTTTCCTTTGTCTCAAGGTGCAGGGAAGGGGCGAACCAGTTACAACTGGTTCCTGAGCACTTTGTTTTGCTCAGCCCCTCTCCTTATTCAGAGAACAGGCCAGGGTCATCAGTCGCACCACAGGGGGGGGGGAGCCAGCATTGTGTGGGGAAAGCCCAGCCCTATTCAGGTCCTAGGTGTACTCCTCCCACCCATCTGGCTGCTGATCTCCCCATTCACCACTGGGTGACTCATCCTGACTCTGGGGATTCCCTAGCCCATCACATGACCTCAGCCAGCCAATCACGCGCCAGGCAGTCACTGCCCATTTATGCCAGCGTCTAGAAGTGGCACTTCCACACTAGCTACATGGACACCGCACACATCATCGCGCAGCATTTCATCACACGAGTCCGCACATTCCAAACTCGCACCTGCACTCCCCATGCATCAGGAACTACCAGGGACACATACATTCCCCCATGCATTCCTATGGGAGGGCAGGCCAACCTCACTAAACGCACGCACTTTACCCTGGGACACAGTGGTAAAGTGCACAGAAGCCAAAAATCACTAACACCAGGTCACAGTAAAAAGCTAAAAGTTTAGGGGTGAACCTGCCAGAAGGGCCAAGTCCAACATCCTTCAATTACAAATTAATTATTTAACTTAAGCTATGTAGTGATGGTTTCCCATCTCGTACTTATGTTGTAAGATGGAGTGTATAATATTTTGGAATGCCAAGGGACACCATGTCCCCAGTAAACGTCAAAGACTATTATTTCATCCTTGTAGATTATATGCAGATATTTAATTTAAGAAGACTTGTTTAAATGGCAATGAATCCCAAAACCTGAAACTAACTTTGGTGGGTAGGTTAGTGTAGTTTATTCTCCAGCCATGGGTAAAAAACAGAACGGGTTAGCAATATTATTTCATAAATCTCTCCAAATTGTTGTGCTATCTCAGAAAAGTTATTTAGAAGGCAGGTGGAGTTTTACTCAAATGACAGCTAATGGTATTCCGCTATCACTGTTAAATATACATGGCACTAATGGTGCTAATCTAACACTTTGGTCTTCTGGCAATGTTAAACTAATACATTGTGAAGATGATAATTTTATTGCTTTGCTGATTTAAAAGCACCTTGAGCAGCAACTGATTGACAGATCTTGAGGTTCTGGAAGGAACATGATGTTGAATTCTCCTTCTAAGATAAACAGGGCCTTTGTTGTAAAAAGCATGAAATGTCAACAACAAACATTTAAAAGAGATAGGCTTGCTAACCAGGAGCCGCTGAAGTGTACTGAAGTCCTAAGAGATTGGGTCCCATTTAGGAATTTTCAGGAGCAAGTGAGCTGCATTGGTCTGAACAAACAGGTTGTTAGAAGTGCTTAGGAAGGCCAAGGGAAGAATATTTGCATAATTAGTGAGAAGTGATCAGAATGTGTATAATGTATTTTCTAGTACATTACAGAACCAAGCGCAAAATAATTTTTAAGCTTTTAAGGATCAAGAAGCTAGAGCCAGAGATGGCCTTCACCTGCGGGCTTGCGGAGAAAAAGAAAGTTCATTATCAAATCTAAGTCCCAGATTTCTAGTCTTCATCACCAGTGAAGAGAAAGTAGCCAGTTCCCGGGGCCACCAGGCATAGGACCACAGGGAGGGAGAACAATGAAAAAGCATGACCTCAGTGTTAGCACCTTCAGCTTCAGAAAACTTAACTCCATCCAGTCTGCCACTCGTAATAGACATGATTGAAAAAATTGTTGAAGATTACAATTAGTCTCAAACATAGACAACAAAATCTGCATATCATTAGCGTAAGACACCAAACCAAAATTTGGACATAACATCGGATCATTTATATCAAGCTACACAAATATCAAGTTTTTTATATTGTGACACATTAATATGGTGATTCAGAAATATTGTGGCCAAAATTATCTATCTTTAGTTAAGTATTATCGTTTACAAGAATATCTCTGTTTTTAGTATAATTTTTAAGAATACTTGTAATTTTAATATCGTTTTCAATACTATACTTGTAATAAAATATATATGTTTTATTAATCTTTGTGTTTTAGTTCATATGTGTACAATTCTTGATATTTTTAAATATGGTTTTTAGTTATTTTTTTATTTTTATTTAATTGTTAATGGCAATTTATAGTGTCGTAGCGGGTTCTGATGTTTGCAGGGGTACAGAGTGGGAAGGTAATTAGGTATAATTAATTATTAATACATTTTAAATTAATATGAATGAACCATTTCATTAAAAAATAAATATGTAAATTGTGTGATTATTATATTTTTTAAGGTATATTTTAGGTTCGGGTTGTTGGGTTTCTAGGGGTATAGGATGGGAAGTTAAGTAAGTAAGAATTACCAATTAATTATTAATTGCTATTAAAATATCTAATTGATTTATATTATAAAGATTGTATAATAATTAGATTTTTATGTTATATAATAGGTATAGGTTGTTGTGTTTGTAGGGGAATAGGGTGTGAAGTTATTTACATAATAATTAACAATGAAGTTTTAATTTGTTACTTTTCTTTTTTTTTAAACACACTTTATTGACGACTTCTTTGAATTGTACATAACATAAATCTTTAAGCCTAGTCATTTTTTAACTTTAAGCAAATAGACCGAAGCAGCATACAGGTATTATGACACTTACTTTCCTGGAACAAGCATAACCTATTTCTGCATGTATCAGAATACAAATATTACCTACGTAATTATTGTTACATTATCGGAATTGAGCATTTAGGACATTAATTTGTATGACAAAGAACAGCAATATCGATCCACTCCCCAAACTATCCCCCCCTCCCTAACCCTCCCATTCCCTCTCCTGGTCGTGTCTATGCTGATAATGGGTAAATCAATTAGGTTACCATTAGTCGTATGGCTTCGAAAGATATACACTCTTGTTAAGTTGTTCTGAAAATACCTTCAGTGACGCATGTCAAAAAAGGGGGGGGCGGGAGTCAGATCTGAGCCAACCCTGGTTTTCACTGGGTTTGGGTCTCCCGCATTATCGTAAAGTCCATGGAGGCCAGTTGTTGTATCATGGTTTCCCATTCTATCGAGATGGGTTTCTTACAGTGTCCCCTATCTTCCTCTCGGCGCAGAGCGATCCCCTCTGCCCGTCCCCACTGGAGTAGCTCTGTTTGCCATACGGACATTGTCGGGCATCTGGGGGATTTCCATCTAGTGGTCAAAGCTCTGGCCGCCAGTATAAAAGCCAGATATAGGAATTTTAACTGTACCTTTTGTGTACCTGATCTTTTGCGTAATCCAACAAGGCAGTGTAGTATGTCAGTGGGAACAGGGAGATGAGTGATTGTATGTAAAGTTTGGCAGACCTCCCCCCAGTAATTTGTCAGACGGGGCATGACCACATCATGTGCAGAAAGTCAGCTTCATCCTCTTTGCAGTGCGGGGAATGCGGGAACATGCAATGGAGTCTCTTGGGGGTAAGGTATGCTCTATGGAGGATCATGGATTGGATCAATTTTAGCTTTGCATTCCGTGACACTCGTTTCGGATGTTCAAGCATACAGTCCCATGCTTTATCAGTCAGGTCAGTATGGGCGTCCACCGACCAGCGTGTTCTAAGAGTTGTGAGGGAAGTCGCCGCATGTGTGCGGATACCGGTGTAAAGCCACCGTACTAAGTGTCCCCCAGAGCCCATGTAGTAGAGAAGGTGTACTAGGCTATGTTGCGGTGGCTCTACGCGTTGCGGCGCCCAGGTATTTTTAATAAAGTGTGTCACCGTGGCATGTACGAAATACAGTTGGGGTGGAGTCTCGGTGGTTTGTATAAACGAGGCATAATTTAGCAGAGCCCCTTCCTCAAAAAATGTCCCGATCTCCTCCACTCCACAGTATGCCCACCCTCTCGTTCTGGCCTTAGTAAGGGGACCCTGTGGGGTTGGGATACCCAAGAGAGGAATATTAGGAGAATAAGGCGCTATTATGGAAGTGTACGTTAGTGCTCTCTTCCAACAATGGAGGGCGACCTTTAACAGAGGGGGGCAGTCCCTAGGGATTTTGGCTTTAGGTAACAGCAGCGTGTGTAGTCCACCCCGTCCACTCTGTACGGTGTAAACCCTATTTCTTGTAGGTTCCGACCCGCAACCCAGTAGGACAGCCATTGGAGCTGGCTCGCCAAGTAATATCCCCGGAAATCGGGTACTCCCAAACCCCCACTCTGGGTCCCCAACTGTAACTTCTGTAGACCAACCCGTCGGCGTCCCGCTCCCCAAATAAGGTATATAAGAAGGGTGTTAAGTGTATTGAAAATGTACTGTGGGAGGACCACTGGTAAATTCACGAAATAGTAAAGCAAGCGGGGTAACATTACCATCTTAGAGATGGCAATCCGTCCCATGATCGATAGTGGTAAGGAGGTCCAAAATGTAATACTGGCTCTCAGTGATGTAATGGTGCGCATGATGTTGCCTTCAATCTGATCCGCTTGTGTCCTGTATATGTATACACCCAGATATTTAAAGGTGACGGGCCACCGGCAGCGTGTATTCTCCGAACCGCAGTTGGGAAGTGTCCGGGGTGTCGTGAAAGAAATAGGCAGTCGACTTCCCAGGGTTTCTGTTTAAACCAGATAAGCGTGCAAATGTGTCGAATATCTCAGGGAGCGGGGCCTTATCAGCCGAAAGGTTCCATAGGAACAATAAAATGTCGTCTGCATATACGGACAACAAATGGTCGGTGCCCTCCAAAGGAATGCCCAGTTTATCCGCTGAGCCTCTCAGCGCCAACGCCAGTGGCTCCAGAGCCAGCACGAACAAGAGGCAAGAGAGGGGGCACCCCTGTCTTGTGCCCCTATGGATAGCATATTCCTCCGAAATGTGCTGGCCAGATCGCGCCCTGGCAGTAGGCAGCGTATAAAGTAGCCTCACCCATTTGAGGAAGGAGTCCGGGAACCCGAATCGCTTCAGTACGGTGAACAGGAAGTCCCAGGAAAGTGAATCAAAAGCCTGTCGAAGGTCTAGCGCTATACTGCCGGCCAAGGGACAGTCAGCGGGAGTGGCAGTCATGACATAGTGCAGTCTCCTGATGTTCAGGGAGGTGCTTCGATTCGGTAAGAAGCCGCATTGATCGCAATGTATGAGCTTATGAATGAATGGTTGGATCCGATTAGCCAGAGCTTTGCTCAGAATTTTATATTCTGTTGCCAGCAAGGACAGGGGCCTATAATTTGCCATTTCAGTACTATCCCAGCCTGGCTTCGGTATGGACGTAACCAGCGCCTGCATTGTAGATCGCGGTAGGTGGCCAGTCTTAAAAGCCGTTTTATATACAGAGTCAAGCATGGGCACCAGGGACCCCGAGTAGGTCTGCTAGAATTCGCCCGGCAGTCCGTCAATTCCGGGCGCTTTATTACGGTTTAGGCCTTTAATTGCCGCTCTTATTTCCATTTGCGTAATGGGACCATCAATAGTAGCGCGTATATCATTTGAGATCACGGGAAAGGCAAGATCTCGCAAGAAGTCCACAAGTAAGTGTTCCTCTACCGATGGCGGTGCGGCATAGAGTGTTGTAAGGTAGGAGTGAAAAGCGACATTGATTTCTTGTTGTGTATGCACTAGTCGGCCATCAGGTGTACGGACACTAGTGATAAATGGCGTTTCTGGTTTGTCCCTAACCAACCGAGCTAATAAAGTTTCGGATCTGTCCGCCTCAGAGTGCTTACGGTTAATAAATGAGCTGTAGTCCATTGTTCTCAGGGATTCCAGGGTTGACGCATGATCTATATGGGCCTCCTGTAGCGCCGCACGTTTATCCGGATCAGTCACGGCCTCCTTCTCTAACCCATTCAGGCGTTGTTCTATGTCCATTAACCGATGGTGTATCCCCTGCCTGGCTCCCACCAGTTGCCCAATGGCCGCCCCCCGTATTACTACTTTCATGGCGTCCCAGTCAACTAGATTTGAGGAGGCTGTATTCCAATTCTCGGCTCGGTAGTTAGTGAGGGCGGTAGCAAGGTGTGTATGAAAGGGAGCATCCTCCAGAAGCTGTGGATGCAGTGACCAGGTGGGGACCGGGGTGGGCACCCTCCCCCAAGCTAGCGTCAGTGTAAGAGAGCAGTGGTCCGAGAAGGTTTTGGCTAAGTAAGTGGAGTGCTGTGCTCGAGTGAGGACAGAGCTAGAGCCCAGGAACCTATCAATCCTTGTATGTAGGTCGTGTATATGTGAATAGAAGGAGTATTCCCTGTAAGTAGGGTAGAGACGGCGCCAAATATCGACCAGAGTCCACCCCGCGACCCATGTCCGGAACTGTGTAGCCACCCTATTCGTGCTAGCGCCTGGCAGGGGGGGTGTGATCTATCTAAGGCAGTGTCTAACACAGCATTTCAGTCTCCTCCTAGTATCCAAGGGATACCATCCCAATCCGTCAGTGCCGCCCCCAACAGTTGAAAAAACAGCTCCTGTTAAAAAATTTGGGGCGTAGATGCTGCCCAAAACTACTGGGGAGCCATCAAGGGTGCCTTTTACTAGTATGTATCGTCCCTGATCATCCATCTACGCTCAACTTCCAGAAACGGAACCCCATCTCTGACCCAGATAGTGGCGCCTCTGGCAAAAGCAGAATAAGTAGTAGAGTATAATTGTCCCCTCCATTTCTTGCGTAGTTTTTGAGTTTCGGACTCAACAAGGTGGGATTCTTGTATGAATGCGATGTGGATTTTGTGACGAAGGAGGTATGCGTGGATGCGGTGACGCTTCTGTATTGCCCCCAGCCCTCGCACATTCCAAGTGAGCAACGTGTAGTTCCCTATATTATGAGTAGATTTCATCATATGTGTTGTATTACTATTCTATACTCTGAAGATTTGTATTGTTTGACCGACCAGGAGACCCATATCCCCAACCTAACAACAAACCATGGCGCAGCGCCAGAACCACACTGTGCCCATCTATAAAACATAAACAATAAAAAACATATCACGGGGCATACCCGGTTGGAGAGATAGCTGACCCCCATCCAGATCTTAAATTGAAGCTGGCGGTTACTCCAGCGGCTCAATGGTATTGTACCCCCGGGGGAAGGACTAAGTGGCAAAATAAGTAAATGTTGTGCAACCAACCCTCGGACCTTTGGCATGAAGAAACAACTGCAGCCCATATTAGCAATAAGGTAGACCCAACCAGACCCACAAATCCCGCCCTCAGCAAAATGATAGAGTCAGAGTATCACCCATTGTCGTAGGTGAGCCCGCATAGCAGGGTTAAGAGTATGATCCCAAGTATCTCAGCATACAGAATGACATGGCCCATTTTATGCGGGAAGCCAAGTTCCACTTCTAGGCGGGAAGTTCGATCAGCACCAATCAAACGGCTCCTAGGATAATACATAATTTGCAAAATTTTAACATTACGGTTTCAGGCGTCCAGGACGTCGTCCGCAGTGCGAGGGGTCACTGATGGGAACAAGTTCAGGCTATGTTCAGAGTCTGAGTGGTGCACACTGTCTTCAGAGTAAGTGTGCAGCTTGTTAGAGTCTTCTCGGAACGTTCCCACCATAGCAACCGCATCGTCTTGGTCCTGTCGTTGCTGCTCACGCGTAGGTCCTGCACTGCCATCAATCCGAGGAGACAGCTGGGGTCTGGGTAAACCACTTACGGAACGTAGGTCCGAATTTCGCAGGGGATTGTTCGATCTGCTGCATTGGCTGGGGCCAATTGCCATCACCTCCATCCACTCCTCGGCATCCGCTGGGCTCTCGAAAAAGTGGGACTTGCCATCGTAGACAATTTTCAGTCGGGCAGGAAACAGAAGTGCGTATTTGAGGTGCGCCTTTTCACCGCTTGATGCGATCATCTTTGACGTTGTACCATAACCGTGTAATCTGGATAAAGCAATATGCGTTGGTTCTCAAAATGCACGGTCGATTTTTCTCTGGCCTTTTGTAAGAGTAGATCACGATCACGGTAATTAAGGATTTTGACTATCAGAGGGCGAGGCGGTGCTCCAGGTCTAGGCAATCCAGTCGGGATCCAGTGGGCGCGTTCCACGCAGAAGAAATCCAAAAGTCCCGTCGGTGCGATATGGTCTCTGAACCATGTCTCCATAAATTCAGCTGCCTTATCCCCTTCGCTGCGTTCCGGCAGACCAATAACGCGTATATTATTGCGTCGGCTGCGGCTTTCCGCGTCCTCCACACGATCTTGGAGTCTCGACATTTGTTGTTGTAGGTCTTTAATAGTGGAGGAATGGGTTACAACCTATATTGGAATGAAACAAGGTTGTGTCTTGGCACCTTGCCTTTTTAACCTTTTTATGTCTTATCTCGCAGTTCATTTTAAACATGTCAATGCCCATTCTCCTGCTATTTTAAGCAAGGAGATTAAATATCTACAATATGCCGATGACACCATTTTATTAAGCCAATCTGTCATAGGACTAAAAAGATTAATAGATTCTTTTAACCAATATGTTTCTCAAAATGGCCTAACAATAAATACAAAAAAGACATGAGGTACAAACTGTTGGGGACTCCAGCATAGGTAGAACCTTTTTACAACTATTTATCTGCAACCTGTTGATGTGGTTAAGCGTTTCTGGTGTGTAGGTTAGCCGCATTTTCGAAGAGCAGAATTTCTGGTCTATGGCCCTGGTCGGACGCAGACAGGCGCAAACGGACTACAATTAATGTATGTAATTATAATTTACCACCTAAAGCCTCAGTAATATATTTATTGCAGAGCAATAATAATTTTGTTACTGTTAAGAGAAAAATAGAGATGGAATGGGAGACAGAGCTCCAAAAATCTTTTTTACCCTTAATCTTGAGCAAGATTTGACAATGAGTAAGTCTATCTCATGTGCCAGCAATGTTACCCAAACGTTATGTTTTCTTTATAATCAAGCATTCTATACTTCAGTTTACATTAATAAATGTCATTCTCTAGTGCCCACTTCAAGTTGGTCATGGTCTTCTTCTACTGGTAATTTTATACAAGTGATCTTTGAACGTAATTTATTTCACCTATTTTGGGAAGCTGTGTGTGAAATGATTACGATTATATTGCAAATTGATGCTCCTTTGTCTTTGCAAACATTATTGCTGATGATTTTCAACTTCTTCCAATAAAAGGTAAAGTACTGGACATATTTATTTCAATTGTTTTACAGCAAATTTCATTAAACTGGAAAGATAATTCCAATGTATCCTTTCATTCATTGTGGAATGAGATATGTTTTATGCATGAAATTAATACTATCAGTTGTCACTTGCCCCAATTTCTTATAAAAATTATAAACTGTGGATGCCTTTGACGGGCTAACAAGAACCTCCATGTCTTCTACCATCCATAAAAATTGCAATTTGATCAAGTTGATAAACTTCCTTGAAAACATTGACAAGCTAGGTGAATTGTACACATAAATAAAAAAACGGTTGCTGTTCTGTTGCATTACATCGTTAATTTGATGTAGATATTGCATATTTTAAAAGGCCTGTATCATGTACTGACACCTTTTCTATTTCCTTTCACCTTTTTGCTGATTTACTTTTATTTAGCAAGTTGTTCACTTTCATGGTATAGGTAAGCATTTTATAGAATATTAAAGATAACTTCTATTTGCATGTTATCGAATTTCAGGCCTTTGTTGGTTGGCAATATAGCTATGTTTGTTGCATATTGTACTATTTCCTTATTAACATAACAGCTGATAAATAAAAACAAGTATGGATACTGTTCCTAGATTGGTGCTTGGGATGGTCAGAGGCTAACTTGAGCAGGATCCAGTAAGCACATAGCTTTGATACATTGTTGGAACTGAGGAATTATTCATTGTTAGAGCATCTTTGCTGAATAACATTTTCTAGTTTGTTTTCTATGCTTTAGCTTCAAAGAGGTCTGTGTTAGCAACATTGGTCGGTGCAAACTATTTAACAAAATGTTAGATTAAGGCAATGATCGCTAATTCATTTCCTAAGGGAAAAGGATACATTTTAGTAATCAATTCTATCCATATGGATAAGATATTTGAAAAAGTATTCAAGATGGATAAAGAGCCATCTTTAATCTGTGTGTGGCAGGAAAAGTTGGTTCAATTGGGTGTCGCTACTGAAGTCATGCAGAAAAGGCTTGCTGTCATATAAAGTTGTTCATGTCTCAGACATTGAGAACTTAATTACAACAAGAAACAAATGTCATAGACAATTTTGCTTTCCATATAGTCCAATTTATTCTAAAAACATTTTCTTCAGTCACCAAAGGCAGAATTCCATAAATGAATAGACACAGCCTTCCTTGAGGTCCAAACACTCAAACTACTAAATTCCCAAACATTCAGTGCACATTCATTGCATTTGTTGGAGCTGATCTCAGCTTTCAACCCCATAAGGCACATCTATTTTTATTTTTATTCCTTGAGATGAAATACCAGTATTTGTAAAGCGCACAGCTACCTCTGAAGTGGTGCTGGGGGCCCTCGGGAAGATTAAGCAAGCTATTGCCCAGAGTCACATGGTGCTGGGCTAACCTGCGGCCAGCTCCGGGGATTGAACCGTGAACCCTGTAGTCCGGAGTCAGGCACCCTGGGCGCTGTGCCACACCTCTTCCACAAGAAGAGATGTTCAACTATTCTCCTGGGCTGCTTTATGACCCAATATCCAAATCCCTTGAAGCCTGCACTCTCATTTCCACCATCCAATAGTGAAGTACACACTTTTCTCTTCAGTCTAATACAATCCACATTCTCCTTCAAAACATCATCGATATAACATTTCCTCTTCCTTCTTATCACCTAGATCAATGGCACCTCCATGTCTGAAACAATCTTAAGCGCTCATACCTTGAATGCCAGATGCTATCAAGACCAGCCCCTTCTAATTTGTAATTATAGAATGATCAGTTACTGTACTTCATTCTACACAGCAGCAAACGTTTTGGGACACATATTAATTAATTACTCAATCAATTTAAGCTTGTAAAACGGCTGCTGGAGCTGAGGAAGTCATGTAGGTGGAAGTAACAATAAAAAGAATACTTTCTGGTTTCGCAGATTAATTACCACAAAACTAGGCTAGGCGCTAACTGAACTTGAGATCTATCACTAGAAGACTTTGCCGGTGCGGAGATGCCATATAATACATGCAGCACATAAAACATTCTGCACTGACCACAGTTGATCTAAGTGTACTTACATTTCCATGTAGAACCTACCCGAGATTCTCTCCCTTGAGTGTATGTCAACTTGTCACGCTCACTTTTCAAACCCCTCCCACAGACATCTTAAAGTCTGGCATGTACTCACTTTTCACTTGCTTTGTCTTGTCCAGCAGGTAGGTGAATGGTAGGCTAAAGTTCTGTGTAGTTAGCTCTGTTCCAGCAGGACTAGCCTTGGGTTTCTGATGGTTTATATTATCAAACCTAAGAAAAAAACAACGTTACACTACTCTGATTCTTAGAGTAATGGACATTGACCTTATCCAGGGATTCAATGTGAGGCACAAGAGGTATCTCTAGGAGACAGTGAAAGAGGGAGACTTTATAGTGAGCTGAGAAGAAACCAGGGACGTTCCAGATGTGAAGATGGCATAATGTTAGGCTACCCAGAAGAACAAGATGTAGTAAAGGAGACAGTTATAGCTATATTACTATTTAAATACTACTGGGGGGGGGGGCTCAGGTAATGTCAGCATACATGCACACAGTGAACACTATAATTGTTCTGAATTCTCTTGTGACTACCAGGCTCACCTAATATGTGTTCTGCCCTTTGTGGTCAGAAGACCAAAGGCTTGTGCAAGTCTTAAGATTCAGTTTGGGTAAGTTGGTGAATATGGAAACAGTTTAGAAAGTCTCCTTCCCTATGATGTCTTCTACTTTGCCAAAGTATTCCAAATAGGAACTGCCTCTGTCTTGATTTGGATCATATGGAATACACTAATATTGGAATCTCGCAGTCATAGTTAAACTGAAGCAAGCTGTGACCCTTGATTTGGTGGCATGATCTTGTATATAAAACATGTTTTTCTCTTGTCTCCATAACTGTGCTTCGGATTATCAAGTTTCTTTCAAGAATCAAGAGTGGCAAACCCCTATTGGTTACTTTTGTGAACTGCCCTAGAACTAACCTTGATTGTGTTTTACAGACTGGCCTCTACCCTTCAGACATATCCTATGTGTAGTAGACTGTAAGCTATATCCGCATTCCCTTCAGTGTATGTCTTCTCTATTTAGAAGGCCTGTGGTATCAACTGATATACAGAGAACAAGGTGGATTTTCCATAATGACTCCAACACTCATGAATCATTGCAAATTGACCATGTGGCACTGAAGACTCTCTGTGGGAGGAAAGGACACCAGATACACATACTCCAGCTTGCAAAAGCTGGTTGTATCTAACATTTACATTATGTCCATTCTGCAAGGGTGGTGTCGGCCCAGTGAATGGTATATTTCACAAACAGTATGAAAAGAAGGATATTATGACATATTCCAGAGCAGAAATCTGCTATAATGACATTCAGTTGCACAAAGGACAGCTCTAAGTAACTAATCGCAAGTTCACTCATTATCATCATTCGAGCGGAGTCAAACTATGCACAGTTGTTTCGTCCTGCCCCCTTACCGATTAAGCGCGAGAGCGGGGTGTAAGTACGACACGTATTAAGTGACAAATTAGGAATGTGACAGGATTCTATGTTCTAGATCCATAGCATAAATTTGGGGCATTGAAATAGTGCATGTGCTAAGTGGAATTTGCATAGTAACTGATAGGAGCATGTGGGACTGTCTGGGTGAACCTGTCTGTCAGTGTGCATGGATGCATGGGGCTCAGATGGTATTGGTCAGGGAACTGAGACAGAATGCGGGAGTGAAGCCGTTGGTTCTGTGTTTCGTAATATATTGCTAGAACCATGGTGTTACTTGCAGACGCAATAGACAATCAGAATTAATAGTAAAGCTTTTTAGAAGAAGCAGGTCGAGCAGGCGTAGTATGATGATATGAGAAGAGAACATAGATGAAAAATCAGTGGCAGTACCAGAAACTCTTTTCTCATACATACATCAGCAATATTCAATGGGTGATGGCAGTCTGAAAAACAATGTCCTCAAATTGAAAACCTTTTAGCTAAGAATCATTTATTTAGTTGCATGTAAATTTCTGTGTCTATGCAGGACACAGGCTAACAAATTACTAGCCTACTAAACGGCTATAAAACATAGAAACTGGGTGGTCTTATTTCAGAGTGATGCAGTGCTAAAAAAATGATATGTAATTCCATTGTTCAAGGCAGATGTGCATACAGAAATTGCTTTGGGAGTCTGCTCAATTACAGTTTACTGGAGGACAGTCCTGGTTGGCCGAGTCTGTGATTCACAGATATTGACTTTTCTTTTGTTAAAAAACCCTTCCATCTTTGACTCACATGTGCGCAGATGTATCTTTACACCACGGGTAATTGTATTCCATTTATTAAATATTTAGATTGACAACTGAAAAGAGAATCATACCTGTGAAATATGCTCTTGACACCCTAGAGAAAGAAAGACATGGAGAGAAACGTAAGGTCAACCAATAGTATACAAATGTGTATTTCAGATGACTAATGTGCATGACCTAACATTTTTAAGGCAGAGACCACAATATATCACAACAATATATTACAGATGTGGCTTATGGCATGAGACATCAGACGCCTGCACCTCTGGGAGCTTCCTTATTCAAAGGACTTAGGTTTAAATTGAGAGTGTAGCCGTCTGCCCCAGCAACCTGCCAGTGTAGAGGATTTACCACTCCAGTGATAGGCAAATCTTCACATTTTGAGATATTACTGAAGAGTCTGCAATCCCTCCTGAGTCCCCTCATAGCTCCTCCCCTTTGATACGCCCATGCTGACCAAGCCTTTTCCAAACCCTGGATCCTTTCACACTGCCCCCCTCTGACCCTCACCCCTCGCTCCTTTCCCTGAACTGATTTAGTTCCTGAGAAGGGACCACCAAACAGGGGATGCATTTCAAAGATGTACATTAAGACTCCCAGATGCCTGGAGGCACAGCTCACCATGCCATGGGGCTCTGACAGAAGGGTGCTCTCTTAACAGCAGTAAATCAAGCAGGAGGGCCAAGAACAGGCAATCATGGAGAGGTACTTGTGAGGCTGTGGTACCTTCCCTGACTAACATGGAGGAAACAGCACCATTCTGGAGTTAGAGGAGTCATTGGGCCCAGATAATAATCTAGGAGTCCCCAAGTACATGTTGGGAAATGGGGGTAGGATTATGGTAAAGTAGTGACACTCATGGACTGTTGTGGGCCCCAAAGTTTATTGATTTTGAGGATTATGCACCAAAGTATAGTGATCTTATGAAATATGTGCCCCATGTAGAAAGGGTTACCTGAATATATTAATCCTGCTGATGTGACTGACCATTATAGATAAGGATATAAAATGTGTAAAAAAATACTTTTTGCCCCTAATCATTCAAATAAAAGTGGACAGAGCTGTGGAGAAATAGCTGTACTGGTTAGTAACTGGTCACACAGTGGACCCCCCCCCCCCCCAGTGAGAACCTTAATTAATTTTCAGTTAAAAACTACTAATATGAAGAAGAAAGTGTCACAGGTAAACAACTGGTACTAATAGAGCGCCACGTTATTCAGAAAATTGTAGGGGTGCATCATATTCACTGTTAGTCCGCACCCACATATTAATCGAAATTGTATTAAGGTGTGACTCAGAAATGTATCACTCGAATCTGCCTAAAATAGTGTGATTAGAAATGTAACCATGCTTTTCATGAAGAGCAATATCGTAGTTTACTGCAATGTATTTTAGTCAATGCATAATGATTGGTTTTCATGCAGTGCGGTGCATTAGGTTTAAACTTCCACCATATTAAAGTCTGCACGTGTAGTTTACTTACTCATATATGGAATGTAATGAAATCAATGATTAGAGAGTGATTATAAAATGTGTGTTTAAACTTTGCAAAGGCCTGATCGCATATTCGTTTAAAGATAAAGGCCTGTTCATTTCTTATATTAGGTAAATGCTGTAGGCTGAAATAGATTTCCCTTGGTAAGGCTTTGGGTTTCAAGGATGTTAGAAAACCTTAGAGAAGTGGAAAGTTTCTTGTTCTCATGTTTCTGTTGCAGGTGCAAGGACACTTAGCTCGTTAGAGAGACTAACACTTTGTTTTAGGAGTTAGGATGGTACGAGAAGCCAATATGGGAGTACACCGGAATTTAGGGATGATACTTTCGGCAGAGATGGTGCCTGGGATCCAAGGTCAAGCTAACCGCCGCTGGATAGGATGCAAGTTTCGTTGGGAAAGTACTGGAAGAAGACCTGGCTGAAGAGGTGTGCCGGAGGGCGTGTTCTATGTTTTTGGGATTTTGTATTAGAGACAGTGCCCCGAGGGTTGAGCAGTTGAGGCTTAGATGGGAAACTAGAAGGAGGATCTTAGAGCGAGCTCTGACTAAGTGAGTGTACTTCCAAGGAAGTCTTCACTTTTGACACCTTTTATTCTCTTGCCAGGGAGGGAAAATGCTAAGTAGGGATGTCACCTTAGAGATGGAGTAGGGATAGACTTACTGATTTTTCTTTTAAGCTATTGACTTCTAATGTAGAGACTGGAGTAATTATCGCATTTCTGATGCTACTGGAATTGATTATTCTTCTTATTCTGAGTCGGATGAGACTCCTGCGTAGGATTTCTTTTGTATTAGTGCCCATTTATTTTCTTCACCTTGTACTGAGGTGCTTGTATGTGCAGTTGTTCTTGGTCGTAATAAATTCCTAAAATTGAGAATTGGAGTCAGTGGTCCTTTTAGAGTTTAAATCCAACTATTTCATTATGTGTTAAAATTCGGTTTCTCCCCTCTACACTATTTAGCAGATAAAAAGATCCTGGCGACCTGAGAGGATTCTTGGTGATGGTAAGGTAGATAAGAATACGGCGTCATCAGTACCCATACACTCACAACCAGAGATGATCACATCCAAGGTTCTAGAGGTAGTCCAGCTAGTAGGTGATTTACCAGTGCAACTGTCTGAACTTAAACTAATCAAACAGGTGTGTAGTCTCTTTCATTGTGTAACTGGATGAGACAATTCTGCTAGGGCCATACATTCTGTGTTTCCAACTGATAACATCACAAATGCCCCAGTGCTATAGTACTGTAGACCCTAGAGTCCTAGATACTTGCTGGGGATCTCCCTCATGCAGTTATCATCAAACCAGTGAATCTACACACTCGAGAGGAGACGCAATCATAGATGTAATTTTGGGGTCATCAGGGAATGCAGCTGCGACCCCTGCCTTGTTCCTCGCGACCCCTGGGACTGCCTTTCAATCCCTGGTCTGAGAGGTGGCAAAATCAGTGCCGGGAGCACAGAGGAAGCTCATCCTTATGGATGTCAGATGGGGTTCCACTCTCCTTGTTTTATGTCTTTTAGGTGGAAAATATGGGAACCCTACTATACAAAATCTGTTTCTTGTGCAAGAAACCTGTTACAAGGTGTTTTTGGATACTGCTCCCTGATTGAGTACTAGACTTTGTCACGGTCTTTGTGAACTCACAATAATACTACTATTTCCATTGCCATGCCTATGCTATGACATTGCTTCTGTCTGGGAGTAGTTGACTGAAGTAGTAAAGTATAGGTATTCTTCCCTAAACCGGATTGCAAGGGTTTCCTATAGGCTCTTCCTGGTAAATCCATGTAGTAGATCATAGCTGAACTCCCTGAGTACATGGAGTATGTCAATGTGAGTTCAGGGGTACATGCAAGGTGGATACTTAGGTTGCGTTACCACCTATATTGACAAAATCAATATGGTTGGAGGTGCTCCATTGTTGTTTTCTCCATTCCAGCAAGTCCTCCATGCTATGCTCCCTTAGACCCCTCAATGTGTAATATACTATGAAGCCAAGGGCAGTGCTTGGCTTTCAAAACATTCTCAAAAAGGACCATTAATGACCTGGCTGAACCTCTATATCAGTTTTGGTAGGTCAAGATTTGAGGCAAACTAAAACAAGACTTTGGCTGGTTAAGTGCAAAATGAGACACACTTCATGGAAAAGACTAGGCCGATGGAGCACCCTTGAATCCAGTGCACTGAACTGGGGACAGAATCTATCTATCTGGAATACACAAATGACAAGATGATAGTTTAACCCTTTCATTGTTGCCAAAGAGAACTGGCTACCTGAAAGATAAATGTAAAGAGTGGTTCCCCTAACATTTGGGTGACCATGGAATTTGATTCCTCAAGCGAGTCCCTCTCACTTATCCAGTGTACAAGGTTTGACTCAGTGACACTGTGCACATCTCTGTCCAAAAAGGACCACACTAAAGACAGAATCCATGGCTGTCATTCACTAAGGTGCTAGGGTCCAATTCACAGGAGAGCAGAGAAGATCTGTGCTCCTGAGTATGCTGAAGAGGAGCTAAACCGCCTTGTGTGCTTAGAATCTCCTCGCTCCAACAGTGCCTCAGAAGCTGTGTGACCCAGCTGCTGTGCGTTGCGTAGCGCTGCTAAGTCTGACCAAGACCAGAGACAATGCTGAATGGCCCAAGCCAACATGTACTGAACACCTGCAAATCCCACACATTAAGGTACTGTAGCCCCAAGGCCAGTGTGCTAACCATGAGTGAAGTCCACAGGAATGTGGCCTGTGAATTCTGTGAGCTATTGCACTGCAGTATGTAAGACCAACTTGTGATACTAGAAAATGTACCGCATGAGGTGGAAAGTAGCCTTTGTGAGCTGGCTCCCAGGAAGTATCAATCCACTATATTCTCATTCGAGAGGCACGTTATGAGGTTGCCCATCACTGCTTTTAGCTATGGCTTTGTCAAATGACATGTGGCATCCTGTGTGATGACCCATCACGCTTAAGAACCAACTCCACCAATAAATGAAGCTGTACCTGAAAACTGGCATCCCTAGAGTGTGGACAGCCAAGCTGCAAAAACAGAAGACATCACCCTTGCTAAGGTAATAAAGACCACAGCAACTCTAAGTGCAGCCTTACTCAGTGACCACCACCTCTGACAATACTGTCTCAGAACAAGCGCATATGATCAGACTGCAGCAGGCCAACACCGCTACTTCCAGTCTTCCACACCTGACATACTGTGTGTTGCCCCAACAGATCCTTCACTTTCAAATAACCTATGGACACTGAAATTATTTAAATCCTGAACTCCTTAGGGGCCCTGAACTCTCACATGAGACTACGAACAGTATTTCCAAGCACAACAGTATTATTTGTGATTTATTGTCATACAACAATAAAATGTTCCAATAAAACCATTTCAACATTTTAATGGCACTATTAGTATTCATTACTTTGCTGAGGGTGGAAGGTGTCACATCTATATGCACCAATATTCATTACATTATATATCGATATCACCAGTAGAAAAAAAATACGTGTTTGAAGTATATATTTAATAGACAGAGTATAATGCGGTCAAGAATCTGGGAGGTCACAGAAGTGAGTAAACCACTTCTTTGTACACATGCAGGTCATCAAAGAGGTTTTTTTGTGTTTTGCAATCCTATTCACTTCAGTGTGTAGGATTTAGCCCTGTGGTTAGGGTTAGTTGAGCGTGGGGTGTGGTGGAGCCATTCAACATTTTATCTCAATTTCTATGCCTTCTTTTTTAGTTGTGGGACCATGCCTTGCTCAGCAAGCATTGTCTGACACTCGCATAGCAGATGTGTGGGATTGTAAAAGTAATAATTAAATCCCCTTTAACAACCGCAGGTCCATAACCAGTGGGTTTGCAGAGGGTTTGCAGTTCTGTTTTCAACCTATTTGTCAGAAGTTCACATAATAATGCAATAAATCAAGGGGAGAGGAAGATGAATGCGTCATTTTTTGCATCAGGTAAGTATCTGCTGCTTAGATGTGTGTGTAATCTACAAGTCTAGTGTTCCAGTTCTAATACGTGAGCTTCAGTGGTAAAAGTGTCACCATCAGCTCAAAAGTTTCTTATACAATACCTGAGTTGGATACAATATTCATATAATAAGACACTTATTTATATCTGTTGCTATATATGATTATTTTTTATTTATATGCATGTGCACTGTAATACATGTTCACTGACCTACAGTGTTTAAATAAACATCTAAATGTATTCACAATTTAATAATCCATTTTCATCCACTAGTGAAAGTACGTAATCACAAAATTAACTTGAAAATTCTCTTTTCAGTGAATCTCTAATGTACAGTTAATATGTTTTAAAAGTTTTTATGGTTTCTAATTGAAATAAACATACCTGTGACTGTGTGAGGAAACAAGCTTTTTCCAGGGCCAAACCCATATTTTGCCACCATTTTGACTACTAGGCAATGGTGTAATGACTTTGATATGACTTGAGCCCTGCTATTAATCACTCAGTACATGTGCTCTTTCTCTTAAAAAGGCACATGGAGGTGTGGGATATCCCCAACTGGCATAACTTAGCTTACTTGTAAGTCCCTAGTATAAGGTGCCAGGGGTACCTGGAGCCTGTATGTTAAAGTTTCCTCTTATGGACAGCAGTACTATTTGCTGATAAGGCAAAATCATGACTCTCAGCCTGCCATTGTTGGGTCGCAGAGCAGTTTAAACTGCTAAATCGACTTTGACATTTCAAGCTATGGCAACACCCAAGCCTTCCTTTTTCATATTAGTAAGTCACCCCTAAAGCAGGCCTACTGAGCTCTAAAGGTAGGGTGCATTACATTACAAGAATTAACCTATGGTTTCATGTTTTAAGGTTCTTAAAATAAAAACCGACATTGTTGGTTTTTACTGTGGAAAGGCTTGTAGACCCATTGGTGAGTGCAGAGATTTAATGGTTACTTCTAATTTATTGTCCCTGGTGGGCAAAGTGCAACTTTAGCAAGTTGCCACTGAGTTGTCCAAGGTTTTCTAGTGCCCATTTAAGGTTGCACACAAAAGTATGTCCTCAAGGCAGTCTTCTTGCCTCCTGGAGAGAAGTTTGAATGCCTCCCAGGAAATCCTGCAAAGGAACTACCGGGGTAGGAGGTGTTATCACCTCTCGCAGGGAAAACAACACAAGGTGGGAGACAAAAGGTAAGCTTTAAAGAGGAAGCCACCTTAGAAGTGAAAATTGCAAGAACACACAAGAAGGGCTGCTGTTTAGGTAGACAGGAAAGTGTTGGGGGAACTGAGAGGAAAACACTTACCAAGCCACACACAGAGAGAGGTTCAGCCATCTTGGGACTTGGGGAGAATAGTGCACTCTGGGATTAGAACAAGCCACACTTCACAGGAGTTTGTCATCAAGCTGGAGGGACCAGAGTATTCTATGGGCTAATGACAGACACCTCCTCTTAGGGCGGCACTTCCTGGGCATAAAGGAGTCCCCCTTGGCCACCAGATCTCAAGTTCTCACCCGGACTGAACAAGAAAACTGAAGAAGGACTGCCCTGCTGACCCTGGGCCCAACAAAGGAAAGGCTGCAGCAAAATTGGGCTAGTGAAGAAGGGACTGTGCCTGTGGTGTCCTGCTCATGTGGAAGCTGTCCACTGAGCCCCGATAGAAGAGGAGATTCCAAGTGTTGACTGACTTCCTGTTTCAACATTAGGGCCACAAAAGGTGGAGATGCCTGCCTGGGAAAGTTGGTAGCCCAGATCACCAAATGGTTGCTCACCGCCACATGGCAACCTGGCTTCCCAACACTCAAAGTTGAACCTGAGTCTGATCTGAGAGAGTTGTCGGAGTGCAGTTTGGTTGCCCAAAAGGAGAGCCATTGACAAAATAAGGAAATCGCTGGTTTTGTTGTGTTCGGGGACTAGTGGTCTACTGGCTTTTTGCAGGACCAAAGAGGTCCTCTAGGGAAGTAGATCACTGTGGATAGAAGAGAAGATAAAGCAAAAACCTCCCTTTCTGCAAAAGTTGGGCCAGCTAACACTTGTGCCAGGAGTCCTTATATCCCAAATCAATAAAGGGTGGCTAAGCCCCCATGCATCAATGTTGGAATGCAAGTGAGTAGACCCCAATTAAAGAGATCTAAGTTGATCAATAAGAATAGCATTTACAAGAAAGTCAGTGCCAAGATATACTCCTTGAAACATCTCCTTGAACCTGAAGCTCTAAACCCTCTTGATTTGTCAGTACCTGTTGTGCCAGCCAGCTCGCAAAGCAATGTATTCCCTTTCTTTAAGGGTAAAGGATCTTCATCAGGGTGCTCTCACAATCCAAACAACGGCTCACAGTTCCAGAAGGACAATAAGCAAAAAGGAGTATTCAATAGATAAGGAAGAAGAAAAGACAACACAAAATCTCAAAATAACACACAAGAAAAATTTGCTTTGAGAACTCAGAGGTGCTTGACATAACAACTAATAAAGAAGAGATCCCCAGTTCGAAGGAACATGATGAAATGATGATTACCCTAAGGTCCATGTGGATCCTCCCCTGTCGAAGCCATTTCATGTAGACATTTCTCAAAATAGACAATACTCTTTTAATGTGCCCTCAAGCTTTCTTAAGCCTTTGGCTAAAACTTTTGCCTGCACTGAAAGGTCCACTTGCAGGGGACCACTGCCAGTGGAAAAAAATATTGTCTCGGACTGTGTCAAATGTAACCTCAAAATTAGATTTTATTGCCCTATTTGATTAATATGTAATACTGAATAGGTCTTTTTTTACTATCTTTTTTATTGAAAGTTTTGAATTGAAGATGGTTCAAAGTAGTGATATTGCTATAGTGAATGTTATGCACTCCCACTCATAAGTCTTCAGTGACCATTTACGTCTACGGTGGTGTCCAACCTGATCCAACAAAATAGTGAGTTTTTTTTCCATTGTAGGGGGATTTACATAATCCCAGTATTCCGTGAGAGTAGTAGCAACTAGTAGTAACAAATAGTTGCTGGAGGGAAACCATGACCTATTAGTTTTCCACAGCATTGAGGAAAGGCAGGTCTCCCAGCTGGAGACAGGGGAATAAGGGATCCTTTTAAAAGCTGAAGATGAGCTGAAACAATGGAGTTGAATTATCAGCTTCCATCAATTAGAATTGTGTGCTGGGACAAGCAACTAATAGGTACAGTTAATAACACTTTTAAAGTGGTTTCCTGGAATGCAGCAGGATTGCTGAATTACCCTGATTAAATAGATTTTTTTTAAAACCTAAGACCCGATGTGGCCTGCATCCAGGAACCATGGTGTTTGAATGACTTTCTAATGGATGGCAACTTTGTGCTGAGCTGTAAGGCTGCCACGTTTAGGAGTAGACATGCCAAGAGTGGTGCAGCTATATTGCCGACCAATAATTTGAGTTGGGACTATTGTTGTGTCTCACATTCATCAAATTTATTTCAAGCTGTAAAACTCTCCCATGGGCAGCATATAATCATGGAAGACTCAATGGTGTTAGTAAATGCCTATATTCCTCCTGATCCCATGCATAATGCTCTTCTCGCCACCTTGTTTCCATTTATAAACACGGTGGTAGACCAGGAAGGTGTGCATAAGGAGTTACAAGTCGGGGACTTAAATTTGTAAATTCTCAAATTACTCAATCGGCCTATTCTCTGACCTAAAGAAAGAAGAAGCTTTAAATATTCCCCCGGCTTGCTTCCCCGCAAATATGAAATTCCATGAAGGAGACGCTCTGTTATTGGATCTACTCAGGAAAAATAATAGTGAATGGCAGAGTTGATTTTGACTCCTCAACAACCTTTACCTATAAGTAATATTCTGAGTGGTCCATCAGCAACTATTTGATAGCTTCCTTTCCCGCATACAGTTCAGTTCTGGAAATCTCTATTTCCCATGACTCCTGTAGCGATCATAAAGCAATTTATTTTTTGGTAGAATTCAGCCCTATAGAGGTTGACTCATGGAAGTTTAATGGGAACTTCACAAGTTTTAGGAAACATGCGGGTAGTAACCACTGGAGACCAGTTTTGTTTAATAGAGTAAAAGAGGTGTTCGAAGAGATGATGGTTAATAGAGAATCCAGGAGACCGATGCGCTTTATGCATACACTCAGACTATGAGACTACTTGTAAGTCAGGTTGATGAAAGAGAGCCAGTGCCCGACCCGAAACCCTACAGCAGCCAACTGTAACTCTAAATAAAGAAATAAACAGATTAGTTAGAATCCAGTTCCCCCATTCTCTGTGGAAAGAGGAAATGAATTTACCTCCTAAAGAGGGGAAAAGGGAATTCAAGGAAAAGATGAACACGCATTGGCCTTTGGGATCGTATATGTGTTTAGCCAGAGGTATTGGTTTTGCCATTGTGGCTGCTGTGCAGTGTGTTGAAAAGTTATAATAAAAAAGTGTTATAAGCATTTTTGTTACTTTATATATAACCAAGAAGACATTATGTACAACTGAACATAAAAAAAGTCTTGTCATTTTTGGTCGTTGCAATGTTGGCAACTTCTTCCTGCCTGTTCTAATGTTGAGGTGGTGCTTAGTGATGCTGAGGTGGTGTTGAGTGGTGTTGTGGTGGTGCTTAGTGATGCTGTAGTGGTGGTAAGGCGGTGGTGTTGCGGTGCTACTTCGTTGGTGCTAAGGTGGTGCTGAGATCTGTTCAGTTGGTGTTGTGTTGAGGTGCTGCATCAGTATTTCAACTGTGAAATCATATGCCATAAATAACTTTAAAAAATAGAGCTAACTTAATTTGCATGTTTCCTTTTTAAATAATAAAAAATTATTTCCTTTAAAAGCCAATGGGTTGCATTTCAAACGTAGAGAATGTACATTGCTTTCACTTATAAATATGTCAACAGCAAAAATGGTATGCTGTAAATTTGCTCCACAAGTAACAAAATCGTACCATTTACTTATCCTGTTTTTGCAGCAGAGAAAAGTTTCTTTAATATGGTCCCAGAGATAAAACATTTGCCTTTCTAGTAGTTGGACGAGCTTCTTCTAAGGCTGATCACGCCCAAAAGCCTTATATTCTTTGATGTGAGCAACAAAGTAATGGAATTTTAAAATTCTTCTGCCTCATGTTTGCTGAGCGCTGGTACAAAGCTAGAGGCTTGTTGTTTGTGTCTGCAGGACTGCAGCGGGTGGTCACTTTCTGCCCTCAAGCTGTTGGTACCCATGTCACGGAGGTTCTGTCGACTGGGGGTGCTTTCTGTCTCTTCAAAACATCCATGATGCTTGTTCACCAAGCCCTGACAGCGATTGGCCACAGTGCTTCATATTCAAATAACAAGTGTGATCGCCCAATGTATTGCTCAGGAGGTCACTGCAGCTTGCACTAGTTATTGGAACTACGATCACTGCCACATGCCAGTATGAACGCTTCCTACTGATCATCATCACATTTGGACAGTTAAAACCATTCAAAGCTACAGAAAGCAGTAAGGATGGCTTGGACGCGCTAGAATTATGTTTTAAATGTGTATTTAAATATGTGGACTGTCATGTGAAACTATATGCTGGTGTCAAGCATAAGCAAAGACCAGCACAATTTAAGCACTGAAATTTATGCATTTGGTTTTTCCTCCTGTTTACAGATTAGTGTTTTTCATTTCATTTCATTTCAAACCTTTATTTCGGTCAATTTCAACCATAAAAGATGCATTTTAAAACTTTTTCCATAGAAATGAATTTGTCAATCAATTAGTTTTACTACCACATGCTAGGGCAATTGAGTACATTTAACATGATCCATTCCAGCTATGCCATTAAAACTTGTCTATTTCAATAAATACAATAAAAACCATTTAAGAATCATATAAAAGCTAGGCGTTCAAAATAAAACCACATTATAATGAAATCCATAAATTTTTCAATCGTAAGCATATCATATCATACATTTATCAGAATTTGATTAATATCATCTCTAAAAATTAAACTTCATAGGGTAGCAATTCACCAAAGAACTGCCATTAGTTAATAAAGTGCAAAGTGCAAAAGCCTATAAGAGTATAAGCTGTAGTTGCGTGATCTTGGCTTTTATAGCTTCATTCCAATTTTGGCTCTTATAAGGTTCACATTAAATAAAAATCTACTTGCACTAAAGACAACCAATTGTGACGTGTCTGTCTTAAGTATACGTTCTGCCTCTCTACAATGTCTAACATTCAGGTTTTTGCAAACTGGTTTAATCCATCTTTTCCTAGGGATATCATATGAGGGACAGAAAAATAATATGTGTAGGTCATTTTCCTTAACCTCTTTTGTGCATACACACACCAATCACAGCTACTATTGCCATAGTTATTACCCCATCTAGATGTATTAGCGTTTGTCTGGAGGACCCCATATCTAAATTTCAAAAACAAAGGTTTTGCTAATTGTGGACGTACCTCATCTAGAAAGGGTTCAAAATGTGCTACATCTTTGTAGAGGAGAAATCGTGATATTAAAGATCCCAAGGTAGAGCTATGTAACCCGTTGTTGTTAATATGGGCCCAAAAGGAAGACTTTAATAGTTTCTTACACACCATGGTCAACTGGGATAGGTTCTTCCCGAAAGTGTGATAGGCCTAGCTTCTTCAACCACGCTGTCACATGTTTAAGCCATGGGATGTCCTTACTTTGATCAATTTTCATGATCTCCTCTAGACCTTCTTTGGAGTGCAATAACTCTGGGGTGGCCAAATTCTCGCCCCGAAATAAAAAGGGTTGTAATAGAGCATAGTGATCAGTTTGTTGAATGTTGAGATCCATAACAACTGGGATCAGGGGTGTCCTATTTGGGAGTCTTAGCATTTTCCGAAATAAATTATTTTCTCCCAATTCGAAATTCTTTTTACAATATGGCCCTCATATTTCTGCCCCATATAGAGCGGCTGATTGGGCTTTGTATTTAAATACCTCTTAAGCAGGTGAAACTGCCTTCAAGATGCTTGCCCCATGTTTCTTCAGAATAGGGGTTGAAGTTTGAAGCATGATTAACCTGTTTTTTTCCAGTTGTGGCTTCCAGGTCAATTTAGTGTCTAATGTGATAACTAAGTATTTAAAACTTTGCACATACTCTAATTTCTGATTATTTAGTACTAAATTCTTTTTAAAAGATTGGTGTGGATTTATTGACATGTATTTAGTTTTGCTGGAATTGATTTCGAGACCTTTCTTAGTGCAATACATATGAAAGGAATCCATTAAACATTGCAGTCCCTTTGGGGTTTGCGGGATTAGAATGGTATCATCAGCAAATAGTAATACTGGTACCACTTTACCTCCCAACTTTGGTGAGTCGTTATTACAGCCTTCTAAGTGTTGGGGGATATCATTTACATAACGTGAGAAGAGGGTGGGTGCCATTACGCACCCCTGGCGTACACCCCTTCTCACTGGTATCGCCTTAGTAAGTTCTCCCCTAGACCCCATCTTACTTTAGCAAAGTTCCCATCATGGAGCCTTATTATTTGTACAAGCAATTCGAGTGGCACCCCTAAGCATTTCAGTGAATCCCACAGTTTGTTCCGGGGTACCAAATCGAATGCTGCCTTTAAATCCACAAAGGCGATGTATAAGCTACCCTTCCTTATGTTTTTCCAGCATATACATATAAATCTAAAAACTTGGTCAATTGTGCTGGTTTTTGTTCTGAACCCAGCTTGGTATCTTGAAAGTATTTTGACCTCTTCAATCCACTCTGTTAGTCTACCTAAAATGTGCCTAGCAAAAACTTTTTGTATGTGAGATCAATCAGACTAATAGGGCGATAGTTTGCTGGATCATATCGATTACCCTTTTTAAAAATTGTAACAATTTCTGCCCCTTTCCATGTTTCCGGTATCAGTGAAAATGCAACTATTGCGTTGCAAAGATAATTTATATATGGTCCCCAGACACCGATATCGTGTTTTAGTGAATCTCCAGGAGTCTTGTCAGGTCCTGGAGCTTTCCCTGCTTTAACTGCCTCAATTGCCTGTATTGTTTCTTTTAAACTAAAATGCAAGTTGGCAGCCTTTGCAGTGGTCTCCATATCTTTAGTTATCACAAATTGCCCACAGGTAGTTTCTGAACAGAGACGAGAAAAGGGGGCAACCCAAGTGTTTTCATCAAGAAATAAATCTTTGGGGGCCCTTCCTGTTTTATTCCCTTTCGCTATCAAACTCCAGAAACCTGTCTGGTCCTTGAACTTGGCCGCGCTGAACATCCCATGTTTTCTTTGCTTTTTCAAGTGCTCGCTTATGATTATATCTTTTTTCCCTTCTTATAATTAAATTATTGCTTTTAATTGCTTGGATAAGCTCTGTCTTAGCTACCCGGCAGTCTTTGTTGTACCAGGGATTTCCATGGTCCTTCCGATAGTTGACTCCTGCGTTTCTCTCTTTGGATAAATTGCTTACATCCGGAGTTAAAGCATCCACCATAGTGGTGTGTAAGTCTAGCATTGAAATTGTATCTGCTGGTAGGTTTAAAAAGGGTGTACTAGTATCTGCAAAGATGGTATAGATATTTATCATAGATTGAGGATTCCCTAGAATATACGGCCACTTTACAGCTTGTCGATTGTTAGTTATTATAATATTGGCCTCAATAGTACTAGCATCTTTTTTGCCCACTAGAGTGGATAAAAGGGGCTTTGGTTTTAATGTCAATTGTAGAGGACGGTGATCGCTCTCCGTTCGGGAGTCTATTTTTAAATCCAGAACATGTGGCCAAAATTCTATCGACACTAGTATATAGTCTATATTACTCCGGGAGCTGCCTCTACAGAATGTATATGCATTTGGTCTATCGGAAGGCAGAGGGCCGTTCCATGCTCTTGACCCATTGTAAGTTTTTATTAGTGTTTTTCACAATCATTCCCCATTTCTTGAACTAAATAATCTATTCTTTTGCATGTCCCCAGCACTAATGTCCTTTCTGTCCTCAGTCTTTATAGCACCAACCTTCGGGCAGTAGCTGCGCTTTATAAATCCGATTTACAATTACAATTTCAACTTGCTCACAAAGACACTGTTTATTTGCATAGTGTTGTTGCGCCTTTACTTAAAATAACTGGCAAATGATTATGGATTCCTACAAATGAATAAGCAAAATGCTTTCTTGCCTGCTTCTGAGGACCCTGTCCTCACCCCAAAGGCAGAAGGAGTTTGAGGTAAGTGATTTACGTGCTACCACGGCCTGGTGAAGTGCAGAGAAGTGGAAAGTGAGGTCACGGGGAACCCAAGGCGCAACACAGCAACAAAGCTGAAGACCACAAATCCAGTGGATAGACACTGCACTCTGATGTCTTTGTGTTTACCCATTTTCTGACAGAAATAGAGCAGAACATGGCAAGCAATAATAATGCCAACACGAGAATAAATTGACTCCGCACACAACTAGTGTAGTGCACAGTAGGTGCATGAAGTTAGCTAAGCTGCAGTACTCAAGAGTATGTAACGGGTGAGGTTTGGCTGCAGCACATAGGGGTATCAAGTGGCTTATGCCACATGCGCATGAGCACCACAAGGGGCAACAGAACCTCTGTACCTAGGGAGAAGTGGCAAACACCAGATAAAGGGTGTCAATCTCCAATAGATGGGTGGATGGGCTGCAAACTGCAGAGCGATTGACTGCAACACGGACAGAGAGGCAAAGTAGGCAGCACAATTTGAATTTAAAAGCATTTATTGAGCGCACTTATACCATGCGGTTTCATGGCGCTTTGGGTGGTGCAGTGGCCGTCGACAGTGAGAGGCTAGGCATTGTAGGCGCGCAAAAATAAAAAGGTTTTGAGGTCCTTCCGAAACTGTACATAGGAAGGAGATGTACGAAGGGCAGCAGGAAGGGAATTCCAAAAGAGCGGGGCGAGAACAGCGAACTTTGCTCCGCCAGATTTCTGTTTCTTAAAGCGAGGAATGGCCAAAAAAGCCATATGGGTGGAGCGAAGTTCTCGGCTTGGAAGATAAGATTTTATGGCAGAGCATATAAACTCAGGGGCGGTTCCCGACCTAGCCTGGAAAGTGAGGCAGCCAAGTTTGAAAAGAGCGCGCTCTCTCACCGGAAGCCAGTGCAATGCTTTAAGCAATGGAGTGGCTCGATGGTGTTTGGGTAGGCCGTAGATCAAGCGGGCCGCTTGATTCTGTACAAGTTGCAAGCGATGAAAAGCATAAGCAGGAGCCCCATTGTAAATGATGTTGCCATAGTCAATTCGTGATAGTACCATGGCCAACACAATGATCTTTAGGGCAGATAGGGAGAAAAAGCGAGAAACTTTCCTGATTACTCTTAGTGAAAAGAAGCAGGCAGAGACAACTGATCCAACATGTGAATGAACGGAAAGTTGTGAGTTTAGAATAATCCCGAGCGTTTTGACTTTAGGGACAGGGAGAGGGGGAACACCAAGTGACAAAGGCCAGTGAGAAGGGGCCCACGGACTGCAACCACCTCCGGTCAAGACTAACTCGGTCTTGTCCGGATTGAGTTTGAGGTGGTTGCAGTTCATCCAATCCTGGATAAATGTCATAACTGTTCGGACGTTAAGGGCAGATGAGGAGGAATTTGAAAGATTGAAAATTAGCTGGAGGTCATCGGCGTAATTGAACACCGTGACCTCCATCTGCTGTAACGAAAAAATGAGGGGGTAGATGTATAAATTAAATAGGAGGGGGGAAAGTGATGAGCCCTGAGGAACCCCACACTCCACCTTATGGGAGACAGCGGTGAAATCGGCCAAGTGGACGGCTTGGGCCCTCCCTGTCAGGAAGGACTCAATCCACGAGAAGGCCAAGCCTTCTATGCCCGCCGCCCTGACACGGTTAAGGAGGATGGAGTGGTCCACCGTGTCAAAGGCGGCGGACAGGTCTAGTAAGATCAGGGCTTGAGGAGAGTTGGTGTCAATTCCTTCACGCAGCTCGTCCATTACCGAGATCACCACCTTCTCGGTGGAGTGCAAGGGGCGAAAGCCAGCTTGACAGGGGGAGAGGCAGTGATTAGTTTCTACATGAGTGCTTAAAGTGGTTGTGACATGAGTTTCCAGAACTTTTGCTAAGTAAGGCAAAAGGGAAATGGGGCGATAATTGGAAGGGGAGGATGGATCAGCGTCAGGTTTTTTAATAATGGGTATTACAACTGCTGATTTATGTGGACTGGGAACAGTTCCCTTGCTTAGCGAGTCATTGAGAAGGGTCAAAGGTGGAATAGGACAGGTTGAATAAATTTCCCTAAGAGTATGGGCTGGGGCAAAGTCTAGGGGAGAACCCGATTTAACTCGACAAAGTAATGGGAGAAGTGTGTCAGTAGTTAGCAAGGGAATAAGATTGAGTCTGGGGGCCGTGGGCGGGGGGGAAAGGTTGACAAATGTAAGGGAAGGTGGGGGAATGTTAAGCTTGATTTTGACCACTTTGTCAATAAAAAACTCGTTGAGCGAGTCACAGAGGGACTGAGAGGGGGGAATGGTAGCCGTAGTTCTACTGGATAATGCCAGTTCGTGGACCGTGGAGAAGATTTCCTTCGAGCAGGACTCAGCTGCCATTATCCTGCGAGTATAGAAATCGGTTTTTGCTTCAAGGATGCCCTTTTTATAAGTTTTTAGAACAGACAGATAGATTGTCTTTAGCTCGGAACTGTAAGTTTTCCTCCAGGCTCGCTCGGCTCTCCTTGCAGCCAATTTCTTTACTTTTAGGTCTGAAGTGAACCATCGGTTGGCTGCATGGGCCCGCTTAACTGTAAGCCGCCTCAGAGGGGCGAACTCGTCACCCGCCCGGGTCAGCCAGTTGTTAATGACGGCCAATTGGGAGGTAGCGGCGAGATCTGCGAGGTCAGGACTGGTTTTGGCCAAAGTTGAGCAAAGAGAATGGACTAGCAATGGGTGAGGTGGGATTTAAACACAAGTGGGGTACATCAAGTGGGGGATACTTGCGGCACATGATAGCTATTTAGGGAAAAATTCAGGTCATGTCATTTGGTGAGATGCATCGGAATCGACCCTGCGAGTTCAGTGATCCTGTATACAGAGAAACACTGTGATACACAGCGACTCACCACAAAAACTCCATCTGGAATGACCCAAGAGCCAGATTGATAGAGGCCAGGACTCCACTATAATCATAGGAGAAAGCGCATTGCTTCAAACCAGAAGGATTAAGCAAGGCAACTCACCTCTACAGTCTGCTTCACACTGGCTCCTGCATCCTCATCTTCTGGGGTGGGGGCAGTATGACGGATTGCTGGGGGTGGGGACGGACAAAGAGTAGGCCCGAATTGGGGGGAGTGCGGTAAGTACTGAGCGATGCTAATGCTACACAACCAAGAGTGGGCAAGCATCCTCATGAAATGTGGCAGGCGCGTATTGCCTGGCAGGATCCCTAGAAGCATTAGAAAGTTACGGAATGAAATCAGCCTCTCCCGCGTGAAGGAAAGGAGAAGGAAAGTTTTCTTTTCTCACTCGCCGAAAGACATTATCTATTGACATAATTGTATATCCCAATGAAACATAAAAAGCCACGCTGCCTTGATAACACATTCCGATGACTGTCCAGGAGGAAGCGTGCAGCATCGGCTTTCCCAGCATCTCTATTAAAAAAAAATAACAAGGAGGCACTGCAGCTGCCGCCCTGCGTGCCGCTGCTCGCTCCCGAGGCAAAACGCCGTGGGAGTGAACATTTAAAAAAAGGTGGGACATGCACCCACCATTAGCAATTTGCATGCTTTCATTATAGAAAGATAATCCAATGTGTGGGAGGAGTCAGACCCACACAGAGTAGATACAAGAAGCCCTGCAGGCTTGACCTAAAAAAGCATAGTATGACTGTAAATGGATTGAACATAGAGAGGCAGCCTGCTGCCGGTCCAACACATTAGTCCCCTAGACTTACTTGAACACAGAATGGGGATATCTGGGAATGTCCTAAAGTGGTTCTCCTCCTTCTTAGATAGCCAAACACAAAGAAACAATCTCAACCAATCGATGTCGACCACCACGGCGGTCACCTTAGGAGTGCCTCAAGGTTCCTCCCTCTCACCTACCCTCTTCAATCCATCCATGGAGCCCTTAACCGAAATTTTGAAACTCTCCAATGTTCACTACCACATATATGCGGATGACACCCAACTCAATACAACTCTGCAAAAAACACACAACTGGCTAACCAGAAACCACTTCAAACTCAACGAGCTCCAAACCGAATTCCTCCCAATTACCCTCCATGAGGACACGTTCACATTGAAGACTGGATGAAACCTTAAACACCCTTCAACTGCAAACCACACATCATAGACGCTGCAAAATCTCCATGAATAACAATCGACAAAAATGTCAACATGCAGGAACACATCAGTGCAGCCACCAGAGGAGCAAACTCTCACGTGAACATCAGAAAACTAAAACCCTTCCTTCCCATCAACGACCTCAAATCAGCAGTGCAATCCCTAGTGATACCCAGAATAGACTATGGGAATACAACCTTATGTGGTCTGCTGAGATCCAGTCTAGCTCCACTAAAACCTCACTCAACGCGGCTGCAAGACTGGTCACCAGCTCCAAAAGGAACGACCATATCACCCCTGATCCAAAGGCACTGAACTGGCTCCCTTTTGAGGCAAGATCACAGCTAAAAATCGCCTGTATGACACACAAAGCCCTGCACTTCAGCACACCGAAGTATCTAGTTGATAAACTGGAACTGTCAGGTAGTGGCAGAGCATCGAGAAGCACCAGCACCTGGCTACTGAAACCACAAAAATTCCGGGAAAAAAAACATACAACCGTACTTTCTCCAGTCTCGCACCTAGAATCCGGAATGCCCTGCCCCCGGAAATTAGAATGAACACTTCTAGCAAAAATGAAGTCAAACTGCTTTCAATTAACAAGTTACTACCTAACCCCCTCACTTAACTTGCTCTCTAAACAGAACTTACACTTGATTTTCAGGACCATTGCAAGCAACGGCACTCCTGAGTACCCCTGCACCCACTACGAATGTTTGACATCAGGTTTGCCCTCCCTTCTCCCTGTTCTCATTTTGTACCTATTGTATTAAACTTCTATGTGTTTTAACCTTTCTAAAGCCCTCTGAGACCCTTCCAGGGTCTAGACCGCGCCATAGATAACTTTTCAAATAAATAAAAATAAAATATATGAGAAGTATTGGGAAATCATCTCCAATTGCTGTGGTTAGAGAGTTAGTTCTCATACCATCTACATTTCGCAAGAGCAATGGACCAGATATATTTCTAAGTTATAAATGGCTAATGAAAGGAAGGTCCTAGATACTCAATAGGATATGTGTAGCCTGGTAATAGATACTGTGGCCCACTGCCCCCCCTCCGCTGAGCAAATTCAGGTTCTCATCCTGGCTGTCTTTTGGCGCCACTGTTTTTTTCCCTTTATATTGCTGATTTACCTGTCTTTTTGGATAATAGTATGGGCTTTTTACCCAAATATGGGAGCAGTTTGGTGTCCATTATGCAATATGCCGATGGCATTGTTATCCTGGATTTAACATCGAAGGGATTGAATACTCTTCTGCTGTCATTACAGAAATTCAATGTACTCATTTAAAAAAAAAAAGAATTCTAAAAGTACATTCTCCCTGAAATACAAAACTAAAACTGGCTTCAGGGTGAAGAAAAACTAGAGGTAGTTAAGTTATATCCCTTTTTGGGGAAAATCATGTGCTGTGGAGAGAAGGCACTTTGGCCCTTTACTGTGAAGAAAGAGAAAATTTCATCCACTCCGCTTTACGCATTGGTTTTAATTGATGTGAAGAACTTGAGTTTTTTAGATAAGATAGAGAGTTAATTTTAAGGACACAGTATGCTTTCTTTACACAGGGGGTTATTTCAGCAATTAAATTAGAAGTTGAGCTAAAGAGTGTCTGTGTACAAGGTCTCTCTGCAGTTATTCACAGGGGCTTTTGGCTGTTAAGAAGTGATATAAGGTCATTAACGAATGTTATGTATGAAAAGATCTTTGAAGTAAGAAAATTCTGTATTTTTATAGAAACTTTATCCATGTATTAAAAATGTTTGATCTAAACCAAGAAAATGTACTTTCCTGGTCTGATCAGCAGCTAAAAGCTTATAATAAGCAGATATCCTCTAATCTATGCTGCCGCTTTGATGCTCAGTGTTGTAGGAAAAAATCTAAATTCAATGTGGCAGTGAATTGTTTTATTCAAAGAAAGCCCGAACAATATTTAACTTGAACTATTGACCATGGAGTTAGACGCTGCTGGGCCCTACTATGCCCTGCTATTTTACCATAAATTATCTTAATTGCTAGCTGCATCATTTGCCCAGCAGGGATAGTATTTGTAATTTCTGTAGTCACTGTATAAAAGATCTAAAAACACATGGTATTTATTTGCCCTGCATAGCTTCTAATTTTCTGAAGTATCAGGTTCGTACAACGGCCGTCGCTTTAGATTTATTATTATTTGTGTGTGAGTTTTTAAGTTTTTAAAATGTTTTTTACATTTGTATGGATTATGATGGTATAGTTTTAGCTATGTGTTAATGTCACTTTTGTCCAGCTGATGAACTGACTAGATTTTATAACTTTATAATTTGGCTTTACATTTTTAAACTGTATCCTACAATGTTTTATTGTATTGTCTCTGTGGACCTCATGTGAGTTCCAAATCTTACACTAAAACTTGAACTTGAGTACTAATGTGAATTGGCGAGGTAGGTATATTACTCAATATATTAGCATTCCGTTCAAACACAAATATCTTATTTTGCAGTCAGAGACTACTGCAAGTATTAAGTAGGACTTACACTGTGCTTGTATATTCGATTTGCGGGTAACAGCCTTCACTTAGTCTACATCTGTTTATCATCCAATCTCACTTTATAGCTCCCACTCCACCCGTTTGGGTGTTCCCTGACTCACTGAACTGCCACCTTCAGTAGCTCTACTGCCTGTTGCCAAAATGCCCTTTTTCTTGACCATATACTTGAGGGAAGAGTGCTGATCTTGCGCATCTATAGATGTCCATACCCCTGTACAACTCCAGAACCTCAAACATCTTCTGCTGCAGACCCTTACCCTCTTCATCTGTGAATAGATTCCTGAATCCTGCTCCTCTTCCGTTTCTTTAGCTTTCTAGGCCCCTCTCACCTTCAGTAGCTCCACATCCTGCTGCTGACACTTCTCCTCTATGTTGCTGATCAGGTCCATCAGTGCAGGTTTCTGATTTTCCAGCTCACTGATGTTTCTATAGACCGTATTAAGACTTTCTTCATGCTTTGTTTTCATGCTGCTAAGCTCTTGTTGTTTCTTCTGCTCCAGACACATTTTCTTCTCTTCAAATGTAATCAGGATTTTTAACTCCTGGTCCTTGACTGCTTCCTTAAAGAAAAGGAATTAAATTATCAAATATAAATACATTTACATAGTATCCTACCAATTTACAAACATAAATTGTTTGCAAAGCAGAAAGTGGACTCCCTAAAATATTACATACATGCTATTCTCTTACCTCTAGCTCTGTCACCCTTTTTTGTTCTTTGCAGTGAAGCACATCAATGTCCTCCAGACTGTTATGCAATGTGGCCAGACAATTGTTAAGCTTGCCCTGAAAATAAAATAAACTTCGTTTTCCAAACCAAATAACATTATTAGGTATCCCTAATGGGACAATTACTAAGATTATGAGCACAATCTTTGGCAGTTCTAATGTGGGTCATGATATATGTATGTATATGGTATTTCTATAGCACAAACCTTGCCAAAGGTCGGTCGAGTGCAATGCACGGTCATTAGGGACACAGCAACCAATTGATCAGTGTTGTATTAACCATGTAAGAGACCACTATGCGATTCAACAGACTATTGTACATTTAGCCAGTTTCTCTTGGTGGAAACTTCAAAGACAAGATGGCTCTGTCTATGTATAGCATACCTTTTAGCACATGAGGCAAAGAAGGCCATTCTGCTCCTCACCCAGCTCATGCATTTTCTCTAAGTCTCCCCTTATCCGATATTTAGGTTCCTCATATTTCATCACAGATCTACCAACAGCTGAAGGGCATATCATAAGGACTCAAGCAGACATTTGCAAAAAAGTTAGGTCGCACATCCGACACACACCCATTCCCCCACATCTTTACTCATGAAAATAATTTTAAAAATTCTAAATGTTACAGATAAATGTTTCTGCTTGTAAGAGTTCTTGTATAATGAGCCCAGGTGAGGCATTAGAACTGCACAGTGACCCAGCTTTGGAATTTCTAGCAATAAGTAATGCTGCTCATTTATCTTGGAAACATATGTGCATTCGAGGTTGCTTCCTTAGGTTTGCTGATTTTTGGCCAGGCCACTCTTAATTGAGTAAAGGTTCAGCCCAACAAATGAGATAAAAGATAAAGACAGTAACTTGTTTAATAATCCCAACCAAGGAAATATGATAAATATGTAGAATTTTAAAAATATCTCCTGTATGATAATTTGTAGTAAAATTGACACATTGTTGAAACTATGCATTAAAGATACAGATGTGGAATTGTACCCATGGCCACTTTTACATATAAACAACATTTCACAAAAATTTTAAAGACTGCTATTATTGTCATGGGTTTGAAGACTGAAATACTCTTGATTTTCTGTCTGATAAATACATTTATTCCTATAATAGAAATTCAGATTGATTTTCTGTCTGATAAATACATTTATTCCTACAATGGAAATTCAGATTGCTTTTCTCAATGTTTTTTCCTCTTTCTAATTATACTTTGCCCACATGGTTTGTTAGCAACAGACAACTCCACGTGTTGATATATATAGGACCATGTTTCTATAGAAAAAGTACCTTTTGACTTGCCTATAACTTTGGTGCCGTTTGACGAATCTCCGCATAATTTTCCCCAAAAAAGTGTGTCGTGATTCTTGCTGTGCATGGAAAGTTTTGTGGTGATCCGTCAGGCAGCGGCCAAGAAAAAGGGGGGTTATACCAAGATGCGTTTTCCATGTTAATTCCCATAGACTTGTTAGTCGAACTTGCAACCCGAACCACTAGACGGAATTAAACCATATTTGTCAGAAATGTAGATTAGGCTATGCAGATCACGCTTTCAGTTATTTCTGGGTAAATCCGTTAAGTAGATGTTCAGATATTTAAGAGAAAAAAGTTAGTAATATTTGTGACCGCAGGGATGAGAACGGCCCGGAAGGGGGGGCCACGCGACCCCTGTCCCATTTTTAAAAAAATAAGTAGGCCCCAGTGAGGTGGGAGAGGTCCCAGGGGTCTGGGGGGATCCCTGAGGCCCCCATTACAAATTCATTATGGCCCCCGGGAGGTAGTGTTCCCCTGGGTCCACTAGGGGATCTGAGTGTCCCCCCATAGCAAGGCATAATCTCCAGGTAAGTGGAGGTCTCCGGGGCACGGGTTCCATGAGCCCCCCCGGTTCATTTTTGGAATGTGGCTCTGAGGAGGGGGTGGTCCACAGGGGGTCCGAAAGACCCCCAACCATTTAACTATAAATAAACCCAGGGGAGGTGTTTGTCCCCAAGGCATTAATAAGCCCCTGGAAGGGGGTGCGCACGGCCCCTCCTTTATTTTTTAAATGTCCCTGGTACCTGGCCCCCCGGGGGTTATGTCTAAAGTTCCTACGGAAATTAACAAGGGGAATGTGTTTTCGGTCCCCCCTTTTTCTCGGTCCCGCCTGACGCATCACTCTGAAACTTTCAAGACACCAGCTGCAGTGAGTGGCAAGCTAGTTTTAAAACTTTTGTGAAGATTCGTCAAATGGTGCTAACGTTGTTAGCAAAAGAAGTGCTTTTCCTATGGAAACTAGGTCCTAACTATAACTACCTACAACTATAACTACCTACTGACAACCGTCAGTAGGTGATCTATCTATCTATCTATCTATCTATCTATCTATCTATCTATCTATCTATCGTTGGTGATGAACCTTCACGAAATTTTCAAAAAAGTGTCATAGTGAGTCTTGTTGTGTATGGAAAGTTTCAGGCTGATCCGTCAAGTGGGGGCTAGAAAAAGGGAGTTAAAAAAGTATGATTTCCATGTTGATTCCCATAGGGCCTTTCAACAAACCGGCTACCTGAACTGCAGGATGAAATTACATGAAATTTGTCAGGAAGGTAGATTTGTTTAAGCAGGTCGTGCTTTCAGTTATCCGGTGTAAATCTTTTCAGTAGTTATGGCGATATTTAAGGGGTAAAAATAAGGATATGTGTAGTCACCGCTAATTTGCGAAGATTTTGCCATTAATTGCGATTGCGTGTGCAATTGGTGGTGGTACTGGTGGTAGTGGTATTGGTGGTATTGGTGTTGGTATTGGTGGTGTTGGTATTGGCAGTGATGGCATTGGTGGTGGTATTGGTGGTGGTATTGGTGGTGGTGGTGGTGGTGGTATTGGTGGTGGTAGTGGATGTTGAGGTGGCATTGGTGGTGGTAATGGTGGTGATGGTAGTGGTATTGGTGGTTTTGATGGTGGTGGTATTTGTGGTGGTGGAGGTGGTGTTATTGATGGTGGTGGTGGTATTGTTGGTGGTATTGTTGTAGGTGATATTAGTGGTATTGAAAGTGGTAGTACAGGTGGTGGTATTGGTACAGGTGGTGGTATTGGTTCTGGTTGTGGCACTGGTGGTGGTATTGGTGGTGGTAGTATTTGTGGTAGTATTTGTGGTATAGGTATCAGTGGGGTGGTGGTGGTAGTGGTGGTATTGGACGTGGGGGTGGTATTGGTGGTGTTGGCATTGGTAGTGGTTGTAGTGGTATTGGTGGTGGTATTGTTGGTGTTGATGGTGGTGGTATGTGTGGTGCTGGCAGTATTGATGGTATTGGTGATGGTGGTATTGGTGGTAGTTGTAGTGGTAGTGATAGTGGTGGTCGTATTAGTGGTGGTGTTGGTAGTGGTGGAGGTGGTGGTGTTATTGGTGGTGGTGGTATTGATGGTGATGGTGTTGGTAGTGGTATTGGTTTTGGTGGTCGTGGTGGTATTGGTGGTGGCGGAATTGGTGGTGGTGGTATTGCTGGTGGGATATTCGTTGTGGTGGTATTGGTGGTGTTATTGGTGATAGTATTGGTGGTTGTATTGGTATTGATGGGGTATTGGTATTGGTACTGGTGCTGGTGGTATTGGTGATGGTTGTATTGGTGCTGGTGGTATTGGTGGTGGTGGTGATAGTGGTGGTGGTGGTGGTATTGGTGGTAGCATTGGTATTGGCAGTGGTACTAGTGGTGCTGGTTTTGGATTAGTGATGTTGTTATTGGTGGTGGTAATGGTAGTGGCGGTATTGGTGGTGGTGGTATTGGTGATGGTATTTGTGGTAGAGGTATTGGTGGTGGCCGTATTGGATGCTGGGTGGTATTGGTGGTGGTGGTAAAGGTGGTTGCGGTAGAGGTATTGGTGGTGGTATTGCTGGTGTTGATGGTGGTGGTATTAGTGGTAGTGGTGGTGGTAGAGCTGGCGGTATTGATGGTATTGGTGGTGGTGGTGGTATTGGTGGTAGTTGTAGTGATATTGGTGGTCGTTTGGTGGTGTTATTGGTGGTGGTGTTGGTAGTGTTGGAGCTGGTGGTGTTATTGGTGGTGGTGGTATTGGTGGTGATGGTGTTGGTAGTGGTATTGGTTGTGGTGGTATTGGTATTGGTGGTGGCGGAATTGGTGATAGTATTGGTGGTTGTAATGGTATTAATGGGGTGTTGGGGTGGTACTGGTGGTGGTGGTACTGATGGTGGCATTGGTAATGGTGGTGGTATTGGTGGTGGTGATATTGGTATTGGTGATCATGGTGGTATTGGTGGTGGCAGTATTGGTGGTGGTGAGGTATTGGTGGTGGTAGTATTGGTGCTGGTGGTATTGGTATTTGTGGTGGTGGTATTGGTGGTGGTGGTATTGGTTATGGTTGTATTGGTGCTGGTGGTCTTGGTGGTGGCGGTATTGATGGTTGTAATAGTGGAGGTGGTATTTGTGGTGGTGGTATTGGTGGTATTGATGGTGATGGTGGTATTAGTGGTCATATTGGTGGTGGTGATATTGAAGGTGGTGGTGCTATTGGTGATGGTGGTGGTGGTATTGGTGGTGCCATTGGTATTGGCAGTGGTACTAGTGGTGCTGGTTTTGGATTAGTGATGTTGGTATTGGTGGTGGTATTGGTATTGGTGGTGGTGGCATTGGTGTTGGTGGTGGTAATGGTGGTGGTATTGGTGGTGGTGGTGGTATTGGTGGTGGTAGTGGTATTGGTGGTGGTGGTATTGTGATGGTATTTGTGGTAAAGGTATTGGTGGTGGTGGTATTGGATGTTGGGGTGGTATTGGTGGTAATGGTGGTTGTGGTAGAGGTATTGGTGGTGGTATTGGTAGTGATGAAGGTGGTGTTATTGATGGTGGTGGTGGTACTAGTGGTGGTGGCAGTATTAGTGGTGGTGGTATTTGTGGTGGTATAGGTGGTGGTGCAGTTGGTGGTGTTGGTGGTAGTGCGGTGGTATAAGTGGTGTGATTGGTGGTGGTGTTTGTGATGATGGTATTGGTAGTGATATTAGTGGTGCTGGTATTAACCCCTCCCCTGCTCATGACGGAACCACTCCGTCATGAGCCACGGTCGCCGTGTGCTCATGACGGAGTGGTTCCGTCATGCCGCGGCCGTTGGCGGCTGCTCCTCCCATGCTGCGCTGATTCCCCGCCTGTGCGGGCGATTAGCGCAGTGGGCGGAGTCATGACGGAACCACTCCGTCATGAGCACAGCTCAACCGTGGCTCATGACGGAGTGGCTCCGTCATGAGCACAGCGCCACCGCGCTGCCCCCAAACCCCCCCAGCGCTGCGGCGGAAATCCCGCCGCAGCGAAGGGGTTAATGGCGGTGGGAGTATTGATGGTGGTATGAGTGTTGGAGGTATTGGTAGTGGTATTGGTGGTGGTAGTATAGGTAGTGATGTTGGTGGTGGTATTGGTGTTGATATCGGTGGTGATGATATTGGTAGTGGTATTGGTGGTGATGATATTTGTGGTATTGATGGTGGTGGTGGTATTGGTGGTGGTGGAAGTATTGGTATTGGTGGTGGGGGTATTGGTGGTGCTGATACTGGTGGTAGTATTGGCGGTGATGGTATTGGTGTTGGTGGTGGTGGTATTGTTGACGGTTTTGGTATTGGTGGTGGTGGTACTGATATTGGTGGTGGTATTGGTGTTGGTGTTGGTGTTTGTGGTATTGGTGTTGGTGGTACTGGTATGGGTAGTGGGGGTATTGGTGTTGCTGATACTGGTGGTCGTATTGACGGTGGTGGTATTGGTGTTGGTGGTGGTATTGGTGACGGTTTTGGTATTGGTGGTGGTACTGATATTGGTGGTGGTGGTGGTATTGGTATTGGTGTTAGTGGTATTGGTATTGGTGGTACTGGTATTGGTGGTGGTGGTATTAGTATTGATGGTATAACTGGTATTGATGGTGGTGGTATCGGTGGTGGTGGTATTGGTGGTGTGGTAATATTGGTGGTGGTATTAGTACTGGTGGTTGCATGGATATTGGTACTGATGGTGGTATTGGTGGTGGTGGTATTGGTGGTGGTGGTATTGGTGGAGGTGATGTTGGTGGTGGTATCGGGGTGGTGGTATTGGTGGTGTGTTAATATTAGTGGTGGTATTATTACTGGTGGTGGCATTGGTATTGGTACTGATGGTGGTGGTATTGGTATTGGTGGTGGTGGTATTGGTGGTGGTGGTGGAGGTATTGGTGGTGGTTGTATTGGTGGTGGGGTATTTGTGGTGGTGGTACTGGTGGTGGTGATATTGGTGCTGGTGGTATTAGTGGTAGTATTGGTACTGGTGGTATTGATGGTGGTATTGGTGGAGGTGGTATTGGTGGTGATATTGGTGGTGGTGGTGGTATTGGTGGTAATGGTGTTGGTGATATCGGTGGTGGTGATATTGGTGGTGGTTGTTGGTGGTGGTACTGGTGGTACTGGTGGTGGCATTGGTAATGGTGGTGGTATTGGTGGTAGTGATATTGGTATTGGTGGTGGTGGTATTGGTGGTCATGGTGGTATTGGTGGTGGTGGTATTGGTGGTGGTGGTATTGGTGATAGTATTAGTGGTTGTATTGGTGTTGATGAGGTATTGGTCTTGGGGGTGGCATTGGTACTGGTGGTGGTGGTGGTGGTATTGGTGGTGGTGGTGGTATTGGTGATTGTGGTATTGGTGGTGGTGGTATTGGTGGTGGCATTGGTGGTATTGGTGGTGGTACTGGTGGTAGTGGTGTTGGTGGTTGTATTAGTGGTGATGGTGGTATTTGTGTTGGTGGTATAGGTGGTTGTGGTGGAATTGATGGTGATGATGGTATTGGTGATGGTATTTGTGGTTGTGTTGGTATTGGTGGTGGTGATATTCGTCGTGATGGTGGAGGTGGTGGTGGTGGCATTGGTATTGGTAGTGGTACTAGTAATGCTGGTTTTGGATTAGTGATGGTGGTATTGGTGGTGGTGCTATCGGTGTTGGTATTGGTGGTGGTATTGGTTTAGTTATAAGTGGTGTTGGTATTGGTGGTGGTATTGGTGGTGGTGGTATTGGTGGTGGTGGTTTTGGGGGTGGTGGTATTGATGGTGGTATTGGTGGTGGTATTTGTGGTAGACATATTGGTGATGGTGGTGGTATTGGACGTTGGGGTGGTATTGGTGGTGGCAATGGTGGTAGTGGTAGTAGTATTAGTGGTGGTATTGGTGGTGGTGTAGGTGGTGTTATTGAAGGTAGTGGTGGTGTTGGTGGCGGTATTGGTGGTGGTGGTATTGGTGGTGGTGGAATTTGTGGTGGTGATATTGGTGATAGTATTGTTGGTTGTATTGGTATTGATGGGGTATTGGTATTGGGGTGGTATTGATATTGGTACTGGTGGTGGTGGCATTGGTGGTTGTGGTATTGATGGTGGCATTGGTGGTGGTAGCGGTATTGGTGGTTGTATTAGTGGAGATGGTGGTATTTGTGGTGGTGGTATTGGTGGTTGTGGTGATGTGGTGGTGTTGGTATTGGTGGTGGTGATAATGATGGTGGTGGTATTGGTGGTCGTGGTGGTATTGGTGGTGGTATTGGTGGTATTGATGGTGATGTTGGTATTGGTGGTAGTATTGGTGGTGGTGGTGATATTGATGGTGGTTGTATTGGTGTTGGTGATAGTGGTGGTTGTGGTAGTATTGTTGGTGGCATTGGTATTGGCAGTGATACTTGTGGTGCTAGTTTTGGATTAGTGATATTGGTATTGGTGTTGGTATGGGTGTTGGTATTGGTGGTGGTATTGGTGGTGGTGACATTGGTGGTGGTGGTGGTATTGATGGTGGTGGTGGAATTGGTAGTGGTATTTGTGGTAGTGGTGGTCATGGTAATGGTGGTGGCGGTAGTGGTGGTATTGGTGGTGGTATTGGTGATGGTGGTAGTAGTAGTGTGGAGGTATTGGTGGTGTTATTGGTGATGGTGTTTGTGATGGTGGTATTGGTGGTGGTGGTATTGGTGGTGTTGGTGGTGATATTAGTGGTGCTGGTATTGGTGGTGGTGAGGGCATTACTGGTGGTATTAGTGGTGGTGGTATTGGTAGTGGTATTGGTGGTGGTATAGGTAGTGATGTTGGTGGTGGTGATATTGGTAGAGGTATTGGTGGTGGTATTGGTGGTATTGGTGGTGGTGGTATTGGTGGTGATATTTGTGGTGCTGGTAATGGTGGTGGTAATGGTGGTGGTATTGGTGGTGTCGGTGGTATTGGTGGTGGTGGTATTGGTGATCATATTCATAGTGGTATTGGTGGTAGTTGTGTTGGTAGAGTTGGTGGTGTTGGTGGTATTTGTGGTGTTGGTGTTGTTGGTGGTAGTGGTGTTGGTTGTGTTGACGGTATTGGTGGTGCTGAGATTGGTGGTGGTGATGGTATTGGTGGTGGTGTTCTTGGTATTGGTGGTGGTGGTATTGGTAGTGCTATTGGTGGTGGTGGTATTGGACATTGGTGTGGTATTGGAAGTGATATTGGTGGTGGTGGAGGTGGTGCTATTGATGGTGGTGGTGGTATTGTTGAGGGTATTGGTGGTGGTGGTATTGGTGGTGGTGACGTTAGTGGCATTGGTGGTTGTGATATTAGTATTGGAGGTGGTGGTACAGGTGGTGGCATTGGTAATGGTGGTGGTATTGGTACTATGGTGGTTGCAATGGTGGTGGTATTGGTGGCGGTGGTATTATTTGTGGTATAGGTATCAGTAGGGGTGGTATTGGTGGTGGTATTGGACGTGGGGGTGGTATTGGTAGTGGTAGCATTGGTGGTGGTGGTTTTAGTGGCATTGGTAGTGGTATTGATGGTGGTGGTATTGATGGTAGTGGTGGTCATATTGGTGGTGGTGGTGGGATTGGGGATTGCATGGGTCCAAGTGACCAAACTAAGCAGCAGATACTCGCCCGAAGAACATATGCGGCAATTATTAGCAATCAATGTCTATATCCATCCGGAAAGGAAAGAGCAGAATGAAAAATATATGACCCTGATAACTCTAATTGTAATCCAATAACTAGCACCTTGCATGATAGCAAAAGGCAAGATAAACAGGGAGCTAAAATGTTAATAAACCAACTTCAATCTTTTGGCCTGATAATCCTGAATGGAAAAACCCTGGGTGATATTCCAGCGGCAGTCACATTTCTGAGTGGAAATACTGCTTCAACGATTGATTTTGTTATTCTAAGTAATAACCTGCTCCCGCAAGTTGATACCCTCAAAGTTTTACCCAGAGTTGAGAGTGACCACCTTCCTCTTATTGTAAAAATGAACATCACAGCTAAACTTGCCCAAAAAATCTAATTCATAGTGTTTTACCCAGAAAAATGTAACCTTCGAAAACTTAATTGGTTGGGAGAATGTCCACAACTTATTCAAGAGACAGCCAGGCAATTTTTGGACAATGAGGTTACTCATCCTGGAGCAGGTTACGTTAAACCCTGGGAACAGCTGGTCGAGTTATTAGTTCAAAGATTCCCAGCATCGAGGGGTTGCAACTCAAGGCCAGTTATTAAAAGAGAGCCCTGGTTTAACTACGAGCTAAGAGAACAAAAAAGAGGGATCGCTCGAGAGGTGCGTTCTCAACTACGTGCAGCAAAAACAGGCAGGAAATCTGAAAAATGGAGGTTGTGCCAACTGAGGAGCAAATACTGGAAGAACTTGATAAGCGCAAAATCAGTGTATAAGACGGGCATTTGGTTACACCTATTGACTGCGAGTAAAAAGTCTAACAGCAGCGACTTCTGGAGCATCATAAACAAATTGTCATCAGGCCCAAAATTACAGCAAGAAGCTGGAATCCGTCAAGAAACATGGGTTCACCATGTCAAATCCATGTACAACAATACAGAAATAGGCTCCACAGAAGAGCAAAATGGGCAGCTTCCTGAACAGGAGGCAAAACAATTAGCTCCTGACCTGGTCAATTTTGTAGAATCTGCAGCAAGCTCAGAAGCATTTAGCCACGAGCTTACCAATGAAAAGGTGCTAAGATCTTTCATATTAAAACTTAAAACCAAGGGAGCGGCAGGTCCCAATGGACTTCCAAACGCGATTTTCAAGAGCGACCCAGCCTTTTGGTCAGTTCATCTTACTCCCGTCTTCAATGAGATCTATACACGATCTAATGCTCCGGTCTCCTGGAAAGGGAATATTATTCACCCTATATTTAAAAAGGGTGACCCCCGCAATCCGGGAAATTATAGATTGATCTCATTGATAGACGTGGAGGCTAAACTCTATGCTTCTTGTCTTCTGGTCCATCTTCAAGATTGGATGGAAGAGAAGAAAAAAATTCCAAAGTTCCAGACGGGCTTCAGGCAAGGGATGGGCACCCTAACTAACTTGTCAATTCTAGCCCTTTTAACGGAAAAAGCACAAAGAAAGAATTCACGATTATTTGCATGCTTCGTGGATATTAAATCTGCCTTTGATCGAGTTAATAGGGGCCAACTTTGGAAGAAACTCAAGGCTTGGGGATTGCCGAGCATAATGCTTAGTGCCATAACCAACTTATACTCGGATACTTGGGCCAGAGTAAAGCTGGGCGACGGATATAGCACAACTCCTCAGATTCAGATGCAGCAAGGTTTGAAACAAGGATGCGTTCTAGCTCCCAGTCTCTTTAATTTGTTTCTTTCAGATATTGCACAGCACCTGGAAAAAGCCGATTGTCATCCTCCTAAAATGGCCAACGAGTCAGTCACCATTTTACAATATGCAGACATCGTATTGCTGAGCCAAACCCCAATTGGTCTACAGAGATCCATAAACAATTTAGTAATCTACCTGGAGCAGGAACATCTTTAACTAAATAAAGAAAAAACAAAAATCATTCGACTAGTGGATCATAAAAAAGCGAAATTTAAATGGTCAGCTAATGGGGCAACAGTGGATGAACAGCATTCCTACAAATACCTTGGCGTAACAATAGGACAAAATGCCTCGCACAAAGTTCATAAATTGGCTCTCAAAGCAAAAGCTCAATCATTAATTTACTCGTATAAGCTTCTACGTAAAAAAATTGACTGCCCGAATTACACGTATTTGTTGAAAACAATGGCCGCACAAATTTTGCCTAGTCTATCGTATGGTTTGGTCACCTGGTGTGGTAAGGAAGCAATCTTGCTAAACGAGCTATTGTTAAGGATTTATAAGGCCGTCTTTGCATTGCCTAAATCTGCATCTCCAGCTCAGGTCCGTCTGGAATTTGGCCTTCAGCACCAAAAATTCAGAGGAATGAGCGGTTTCGTTAAATTGTGTCATAAATTTCGCTCTTCTGCATCCGACTCTATGAACAGACTATGTTGGGATGAAATTAGGGATCAGATGAACTTTGAAACACCAATGTCATGGGGCAACTTCCTGAAAACATCCTTGGACGAGCTGGAATTACAAACCGCATGGGAAAAAGTGGACGACAATGCAACTTTCAGCAAAGCTGCAAACGCATCAGCAAAAAGGAAATCTCTGCTGGCAGATAAAAAAGAACTTAGCAAACGCCGGCACGGATGGACAGTTATTAACTCATATAAAACCTTAAGGCCTCAAGCTTATTTATCTGCTCATTTTAGCCAGCATATAAAAAAGAGTTTTACGAATTTCAGAATGGGAATACACGATTCAAAAGATCTGTATCCAACTTGGAAAAAGCCCCTTTTATCTGAGAACTGCCGACTATGTGGTTATAAATCAGAAACATTAATCCACTTATTATGTGCTTGTCCAGCAGTTTTGCCTGAAAGAAGACAGTGCTTAAAACTTATTTTTAATGCCTTGGAAATTCGTTCGAACAGGCAAGCGGTATTAAGATGGCTGGAGGGGACGTCCATCATCTTGGCCTGCCGCGGCGTCAAATACATGATAATGGTCAGAAAACTTTTATATCTCGCTGACGCCGTTCAATCTGGATTGTAGCCATTTTTTTCATAATCCTTCCACCATATTAATTAAGTGGGCAGCAAGCCACGTCCCTTTGTTAGCTGAAATACACAGTAAAGTCAAACAAAGTCATTATCATTAGGGTTTCGGCGTGTAACATAGCCGCCATGTAAGCACCGACTAGAAGGTTTTTGCAAGCAGGAATTATCGTAAATGTATTTAACGTAATGTAATAGTACTTTTTATACTCTTTGTAATTTTATCGTGATTTTATGTAAATATTGATGGGGAATTGTAAAGATTTTAATTAATCAAACAATAAAAAAAATGGTGGTGGTATTGGTAGTGGTATTGGTGGTGCTGGTACTGGTATTGGTGGTGGTGGTATTGGTGGTCATGGTAGTATTGGTGGTGGGATATTGGTGGCGGTGGTATTGGTGAAAGTATTGGTGGTTGTATTGGTACTGCTGAGGTATTGGTATTGGGGGTGGTATTGGTACTGGTGGTGGTATTGGTGTTGGTGGTATTGATGATGGTGGTGTAAGTGGTGGTGATATTGGTGGTGGTAGTACTGGTGGTAGTAGTATTGGTGGTTGTATTAGTGGTGATGGTGGTATTTGTGGTGGTGGTATTGGTGATTGTGGTGTTGATGATGGTGTTGGTATTGGTGGTGGTGATATTGGTAGTGGTGGAATTAGTGGTGGTGTTGATGGTGATGTTGGTATTGGTGGTGATATTGATGGTGGTATTGGTGGTGGTGATATTAGTGGTGCTGGGTGTTCTATTGGTGGTGGTGCTATTGGTGGTGGCATTGGAATTGGCAGTGGTACTAGTGGTGCTGGTTTTGGATTAGTGATGGTGGTATTGGTGTTGGTATTGGTGGTGGTGGTATTGTTGGTGATGTTGGTGGTGGCGGTATTGGTGGTGGTGGCATTGGTGGTAGTATTGGTGGTGGTGGAGAGGGTGGTATTGATGGTGGTATTTGTGGTAGAGGTATTGGTAATGGTGGTGGTATTGGTACTATGGTGGTGGCAATGGTGGTGGTATTGGTGGTGGTGGTATTATTTGTGGTATAGGTATCAGTAGAGGTGGTATTGGTGGTGGTATTGGACGTGGGGGTGGTATTGGTAGTGGTAGCATTGGTGATGGTGGTTGTAGTGGCATTGGTAGTGGTATTGATGGTGTTGGTGGTGGTATTGATGGTAGTGGTTGTCATATTGGTGGTGGTGGTGGTATTGGTGTTGGTATTGGTAGTGGTATTGGTGGTGCTGGTACTGGTATTGGTGGTGGTGGTATTGGTGGTCATGGTAGTATTGGTGGTGGTGGTATTGGTGAAAGTATTGGTGGTTGTATTGGTACTGCTGAGGTATTGGTATTGGGGGTGGTATTGTTACTGGTGGTGGTATTGGTGTTGGTGGTATTGGTGATGGTGGTGTAAGTGGTGGTGATATTAGTGGTGGTAGTACTGGTGGTAGTAGTATTGGTGGTTGTATTAGTGGTGATGGTGGTATTTGTGGTGGTGGTATTGGTGGTTGTGGTGTTGATGGTGGTGTTGGTATTGGTGGTGGTGATATTGGTGGTGGTATTGGTGAAGGTGGAATTAGTGGTGGTGTTGATGGTGATGTTGGTATTGGTGGTGATATTGATGGTGGTATTGGTGGTGGTGATATTAGTGGTGCTGGGTGTTCTATTGGTGGTGGTGGTATTGGTGGTGGCATTGGAATTGGCAGTGGTACTAGTGGTGCTGGTTTTGGATTAGTGATGGTGGTATTGGTGTTGGTATTGGTGTTGGTACTGGTGGTGGTGGTATTGTTGGTGATGTTGGTGGTGGCGGTATTGGTGGTGGTGGCATTGGTGGTGGTATTGGTGGTGGTGGAGAGGGTGGTATTGATGGTGGTATTTGTGGTAGAGGTATTGGTGGTGGTGGTATTGGACGTTGGGATGGTATTGGTGGTGGTGATGGTAGTGGTATTGGTGGTGGTATTGGTGGTGGTGGAGTTATTGATGGTGGTGGTGGTATTGGTGGTGGTGGCGGTATTGGTGGTGATGGTATTGGTGGTGGTATTGGTGGTGGTATTGGTGGTGGTATTGGTAGTGGTGGAATTGGTGGTGGTGGAGGTAGTGGTAGTGCGGTGGTATTGGTGGTGGTGTTTGTGATGGTGGTATTGGAGGTGATATTAGTGGTGCTGGTATTGGTGGTGGTGGGGGTATTGGTGGTGTATTAGTGATGGTGGTATTGGTGGTGATATTTGTGGTGCTGGTATTGGTAGTGATGTCGGTGGTATTGGTGGTGGTGGAGGTGGTATTGGTGGTTGTGGTGGTATTGGTGGTAGTGGTGGTATTAGTGGTGGTATTGGTGTTAGTTGTATTGTGGAGTTGGTGGTGTTGGTGGTATTGGTGGTGGTGTTTGTGGTGGTGGTGGTATTGGTGGTGCTGAGATTGCTGGTGGTGGTATTTGTGGTGGTGGTATTGGTGGTGGTATTGGTGGTGGTATTGGTGGTGGTATTAGTGGTGATATTGGTGGTGGTGATATTAGTGATATTGGTGGTGGTGATATTGGTTTTGGAGGTTGTGTACCGGTGTCGGTATTGGTAATAGTGGTGGTATTGGTATTGGTGGTGGTGCCATTGGTGGTGGTGTTGGTTGTGGTGGTATTGGTGGTAGTGTTGGTGGTAGTATTGTTGGTGGTGGAAGTGGTGGTATTGATGGTGGTGGTGGTATTGGTGGTGTTGGTGGTATTGGACGTGGGGTTGGTGTTGGTATTGGTGGTGGTAATGATGGTGGTGGTAGTGGTATTGGTGGTGGTATTGGTGGTGTTGAATGTAGTGGTATTAGTGGAGGTGGTGGTGGTATTCATAGTAGTGGTAGAATTGGTGCTAGCTGTGTTGGTGGTGGAATTGGAGGTGGTGTTGGTGGTAGTGATATTGGTGGCTGTGGTATTGGTGATGGTGGTGGTATTGGGTGTTGGTGGGTTTGGTGGTAGTATTGGTGGTGGTGGTTATATTGGTGGTGGTGGTTGTGTTGGTAGTGGTATTGGAGGTAGTGGTATTGGTGACATTGATGATGATATTGGTGGTAATATTGATGGTGGTGGTATTGATGGTGGTATTGGTGGTGATATTGGTGGTGATATTGGTGGTGCTGGTAATGGTGGTGGTATTGGTGTTGTCTGTGGTATTGGTGGTGGTGGTATTGGTGGTGGTATTGATGGTAGTGGTATTGGTGGAGTTGGTGGTATTGGTGGTCGTAGCATTGGTGGTGGTGTTGGTGGTGGTGGTATTGTTGGTGTTGGTGGTATTGCTGGTGGTATTGATGGTGGTCTTGGTGGTGGTGGTCTTGGTGGTGGTGGTATTGGTGGTACTGGTGGTGTTGTTGGTGTTGGTGGTGGTATTGGTGGTGCTGATATTGGTGGTGATGGTATTGGTGGTGGTGGTGATATTGGTGGTGGTATTGATGGTGGTCTTGGTGGTGGTGGTATTGGTGGTATTGGTGGTGGTACTGGTGATAGTGGTATTGGTGGTATTGGTGTTGGTATTGGTGGTGGTGGCATTGGTGTTGGTATTGGCAGTGGTGGTATTGGTGGTGGTGGTATTGGTGGTGGTATTGGTGGTGATGGCATTGGTGGTGGTGGTGGTGGTGGTGGTATTGGTGGTGGTATTGGTGGTGGTATTGGATGTTGGGTTGGCATTGGTGGTGGTAACGGTGGTGGTGGTAGTGGTATTGGTGGTTTTGATGGTGGTGGTATTTGTTTTGGTGGAGGTGGTGTTATTGATGGTGGTGGTGGTATTGTTGTAGGTGATATTAGTTGTATTGGTATTGGAAGTGGTAGTACAGGTGGAGGTATTGGTACTGGTGGTGGTATTGGTACTGGTTGTGGCACTGGTGGTGGTATTGGTGGTGGTGGTATTGGTGGTAGTATTTGTGGTATAGGTATCGGTGGGGGTGGTATTGGTGGTGGTAGTGGTGGTATTGGATGTGGGGGTGGTATTGGTGGTGTTGGCATTGGTGGTGGTTGTGGTGGTATTGATGGTGGTATTGTTGGTGTTGGTGGTGGTATTGGTGGTGGTGGAGGTGGTGGTATTGATGGTATTTCTGGTGGTGGTATTGGTGGTAGTTGTAGTAGTAGTGGTAGTCATATTGGTGGTGTTATTGGTGGTAGTGTTGGAGGTGGTGGTGGTAGTCATATTGATGGTGTTATTGGTGGTGGTGTTGGTAGTGGTATTGGTTGTGGTGGTATTGGTGGTATTGGTGGTGGTGGTATTGCTGGTGGGATTTGGTTATGGTGGTATTGGTGGTGGTGGTATTGGTGATAGTATTGGTGGTTGTATTGGTATTGCTAGGTTATTGGTATTGGGGTGGTTTTGGTATTGGTATTGGTGCTGGTGGAATTGGTATTGGTGGTGGTGGTATTAGTGGTGGTGGTATTGGTGATGGTTGTCTTGGTGCTGGTGGTATTGGTGGTGGCGGGATTGATGGTTGTAATAGTTGTGATGGTATTTGTGGTGGTGGTGTTGGTGGTTGTGGTGGTGGTGTTGGTATTGGTGGTGGTGATATTGGTGGTGGTGGTGGAATTAGTGGTGGTATTGGTGGTGGTTTTGGTGGTATTGATGGTCATGTTGGTGATGTAGCGCTTAAAAGGTTGAAAATTGTAGGGGTGCGTTATATTCACTGTTAGTCGGCAACCGCATATAACCAAATGTGTACTCAGGTATTTTGTGTGCGAAATGTATTAAGAGATGTATAAGCTGTATCGATTTAATTTAGAAGTGTTAGCAATGTACCATGATATTATGAATGTGTTAGAGAAATGCATAGGGTTTAGTTTAGATGAACGCAATGTGAAGTTAACGTGTAGCCTAGAATACGTGCTGGTAGACTGTTTAGTTTAAACATACATGAAAAGAGAGACGTAAATGTCAATAGTGTGATTTAGACATGCTTGTGTAACCGAAGTAGTGGCCAGAATTCACATATATCGTTGAGGCGAAAGGCCTGTTATTTTCTTATGTTAGCCGAGGGCAATAGGCCAAAAGGATTTATTCCAGTAGAGGTTTTAGGCTGTAGTAAATTACAAAGTTAAAAGATGTGAAGTATGTCTGCATTGCATGATCTCACTCCAGGTGCAAGGACAGTTGCTCGTTAGTAGAGAAGTTCTTTGTTCACAAATTGACTTATGTAGTTAAAGCCAGACATGGGAGTGCATTGGAATGTGCCAATCGTAACTCCTAATACGGACGGTGTCTGGGACTCAAGGCCAAACTGATGGACGATGGAACTGGACAGCGCTCGATGGAAAATTACTGAAAGACGACCCGGCTGAAGAGGAGGTGCAAAAGGGCGTGTTCTGGGACTTGGGGTCTGTATTAGGGAAAGCGCCCCGAGGGTGGAGGCAGAACAGAGCAGCCCAGAGCAGAGAAGAGTTAGGCGAGGAGCTAGAGGGGGCAACTTTATAGATCAAGCTCTCTAAGTGAAGACTTCTTAGGAAGTTTCACTCTGACACCTTTTCTCTATTTGAGGGTCTCAAGGGATTGCTAAGTAGGGATGACATCTAGTACAGAGTAGGGACAGAGATGGTATGGTCCAGTGTCCCTAATATCGACATTGGCTTGGTAATTTTCTACCTCATGCTTTTAGAAATTGTGCTTTTAGTTATTTTCAGTCGTATGCGGATTCTTCGTAGAGTAGCATTTGTGTTAGTGCCTATGTACTTGTTGTGCCTCGTACTGAGGAGTTTGTATCTTCAAATTTTTATGCTGATAATAAAAGCCAGAGAGCCAAGAGATTAAGTCTCGAGTCCTTGATTATGACAAATTGCGGACAACATTTTCCGATAATTGTGTTTATTCCCTCCACGCTACTGGGCAAGTAAAAAGTTCCATCCGACCAGAGTGGGTTTTAGTAGATAATTGGTAGATACGAAAATGGGCCGGAGCAGTTGGTAGCAGAGGATGGTTACTTCCGATAGCGAGGGACGATTAGATTAGATAAGGATAAGTGATCCTTGAGGCCCATAGACGATAAGTGATGGTGAATCATCAGATGGTGAGCGGGAGACGACGGCGGCAGATGAGCATCGACGGCGAGAAGCAGTGCGGCAGGAAGCAGCAGTTCCAGGAGTGAGTATGAACAAAATGAGATGTTGTAGATTGCGGTGTTGATTTGTTGTGTGATGTCTTGCGGAGTTGATGTGGATGTTGAGTGATTGTGAGATCAGGCTGTGAGCGCGCGCAGCCCGGGAGTTGTGGTGTAGAAGACACCTGAGATAGATTTTGTTGACCACCCAAAGGAGATCGTGAGGTACCATCAATCACCTGGACCGAGATAGGGGGAGCGAACGTGTGTGTGTATGGCAACTTAACGCTGGTCGTGGGTTGTTGTGTGTGGATCGGAGTGTTAGTAACCTATCAGGGGCGATCTGTCTGGCCGGACGGGGGCAGACGGTCGCCTATCGAGGTCAACAAGGTCGAGAGACTGTGGACGAACAGTCAGAGGCTGTGGACGGACAGCCAGAGAAGTAACTTAATCGGTTATTTCAGTGTATGAATGGGACGAGAGTAGGCGTGAAACGTGTTTGGAGAAGGGAACTGCTGCGAACGAAGGAAGGTGACGTCAGAGAGTGTCGCGCTGTGATAGGCCGGTTGGTGTGAGTCGCGCTGTTATTGGAGGATTTAAAAGCAAGAAGTAAACAGAGCGCGAGATCGAACTTGCTCGTCATGAAGTGTCTTAAGGTTTTACGAGAATTGTGTAGAGGCGACAAGCATGTGGTCACTCGGAAGGGAGAAGAAGCCCCTCCCGAGGATACCCCAGCACATTACATGGCAAAGAATGTGGGGTTACATACCATAGTTTGGATCGAGAATTGGCACAAGATTACACAAGGTGAAGGGGAACTAGCTTTCCCGAGGTATGGCTCATTTAGATTAGCGGTGCTGTACCAGCTGAAGTCGGTGATGGCGTCCTTAAGACCCTTGCCAAGGCCAACACAGTTCGAAGCACTACCTGCGTGGATTAGAGCAGCGCATGACAAAGAAAAGGGAAGGAGTCAGGAAAGGATGAGAAAATCGATCAGGGCATTCCAGGATGCCAAGTGGGATGCAGCGGAGAAAAGATGGAGAGTGCAGGCAATTGAGGAAGAGAAACTGTATCCCTTGTTAATAGATTCGACGGGGATAAGGCATGTGAAAGCACAGGATGAGGAAAGTGACTCTGATGATGGAGTATTGGAAAGATTGTTGGAGGAGAGGCCACCTCCTTACAATCCAGATGAAGCAGATGACAGGTGGGGTGAGAGAGGGGAAACTAGAAGGGTAACCATACAACCCGAGACTCGAGTAGAAGGGTTGTTCTCGTTTGGAACAGAGAGTCCACGTAGTCAGTCTGAGACTAGTGGGAGGATTGAGAGAGAGATGAGGTTACCGGTCACCATTGGACCGATTGTGTCGATTTATAGTCCGGAATCGGAAGAAAGGGAGAGGTCCGAACAGGTAGCAGAAAAACGAGGAGGGAAAGCGAGGAAAGTGGATTGGAGGGGGCAATGGCCCGACCTCCTAGCCCTGTACAATGGAGTACACCATTGGTAGCGGTGTCAGATACATCTAGGGGCGAAGAGGAACAGAGACCGGCGAGGCCGAGGAACCTGATGGAGTCAAGGTCAGATTTAAGGTCGTGGCTACCATCAGAGAGGCATCAGAACCCGAATGTGGTCCAATCGGAGAGAGATCGGGCTAATTTTATGAGTCGTTCTGCTCTTATAGAAGCACCAGAAGAGAGTAGAGGGAAGGGACAGGAATGTGAATATGACGAGAGACATGGAGCAAGTTGTCAGGTGTTGAGAGGAGCCTTAAAAGCAGGGATGTTAGACATAGTAAGACTCAAGGCGGAGGTAGATGAAATAATATATGGAAGTCTACCTCTTGAGAGAATAGTAACCTACAACCCGGATGAGCTGTTCTTTATAGCGAAAGATGTGACTCGTAAAGCACGAATTGCACATGAGAAATTAAGGGGATTGGCGAAGGAATATGATGTGGATTTATCCAAGACTAGGGCGTTGCAAGGAAGTCATAGGATGCATTATACCGAGCGGGAGCTGGAGGAGAAAAGGGTTGTTGGATTAAGGTCACATACCAGAGAACTGATTCTAGCCATGCGACCATGGCTGATGCTTGATAATGGGAGGAGAGATGGTCTAAGAAAAAGACCTCTAAGGGAGCGGAAGGAGGAACTCCGGGTGAAGGGTTGCTACTAGCAAAGACCTTCCCATTGAGGGAAGTGGCGAATGGAGGATATGTGCATGTACCATGGAGCAGGGGCGATTTGGCATCATTTACGAATGATTTTCCCAGGCTTAGGGAGAAGCCTGCAGAGTGGTACAAGCAAGTTGAGCGCTATGTTAAGATTTCGAAGGTATTATGGATCGATCTGAATACCTTATTTGATATTGTGGTTCCGGGAGATTTGTGGAACGCATGTAAGGTTGCCGTTGATTGGCCGGACTATGAGCCTGATAGGAACATGATTACAAATGGTCCGTCGCCAGCGGTGATGAGGCTGTATGATAAAGTAATTACTTGGTTGAAATCGAAGGTTTCACCCCAAGACATTGATCGGGTGAAAATAGACAGGACAGTTCAAGAACCAAAGGAGACAGTACATGAGTTTTATGAGAGACTCTTAAAGGCTTTCAAGCAGTACAGTGGCCTAGACGAGTTAGAAACGAAAGATATGGGACAGTTCGTTTCTAAGTTTGTGTTGGGTTTGAAGCCAGAGGTTAGTCTCATGATACAGCAGCATTTGATCTGTTGGCAGAATAAGCCCGTGGATGAAATCTTACGGTACGCCAGGTACTGCACGGATGAGATTGAGTCGAAGCATAAGAAGATGAAAGATAATTTGTTATTTATTCAGATGCAAGCCGCGCAGGGACCGCCGAATGGGGGACCCATGGTAAGGAGACAGGGAAACTATCAGGTAGGAAATCAGAATGTTCAGGGGCAGGGAAGGCCAAGGCCTATAGACCCTAGGACAGGTATGGATGTAGCGATACTGAAAAAGACGACTGCTTGTCACCAGTGTCACCAGGTGGGACACTGGAGACGCGAGTGTCCCCTGAACCCCTGGAACCAGCAACAGATGGAGGGAGGAATAGCTCAGGTCCCTGGGGCGGAGCAGGTACAGACGGTGACTATACCGAGAATGATGAAAGGGGGGACAGGCATCCCGCAGGTGCAGGTTCCCCAGCCACCCAGGATACAGAACATACAGCAGGGAGCTCGAACTTATTTGCAGATGCCCATGTTTGAAATAAGTGAGGAAAAGGATACAGATTTGCTGGCCCGGTTGAGTTTAAGCCAGGATGATGACTGCATACTTAGGGCCATCTTAGAGGTAGATCAGAGAGGACCCTTTGTGGAAGCAGAGCTCGACGGACACCCTACTACCTTTTTGGTTGATACGGGGGCTACTAGGCCGACTATAAGATCGGCAGTAGTTCCAGGTGTAGCCCTTTCTGGGGAAAGTATACAGGTTGTTGGGGTGGCGAATAAGAGGCTAGTGAGCCCTTTGACAGAACCGATTCCAGTCAGGATAGGAAACTTTAGGGATCGGCACCAGTTTGTGGTGTGCGATTCTAGTCCTGTTTGTTTATTGGGAAGAGACTTGTTGTGCAAGCTCAATTGCACAATCTACTGTACCCCGAAAGGAGTAGAGGTACAGACAAGGGATGACGATGCGACCTTTAAGGTTGCGAATCAGCGGGTGTGTGTGGAAATGTACCCAGCTTTGACAGTGGAGGAGCTTCCACTTGATTTGAGGGACTCAGTGTCCATCGATGTGTGGGACCTAAGTGGAGAAGAGATTGGATTAGTCAGGGGAGTGGATCCAGTGAATATACAGGTTAAGCCAAAAGCGGAATTCCCGAGAACCCCTCAGTATAAATTATCCCCTGAAAAGATTGCAGGGATTAAACCTGTGATCGAGTCCATGATTAAGCAGGGAATACTGATGGAAATCATGGGTAGTCCATGCAATTCGCCCATTTTGGGACTGCAGAAACCAAGTGGGAAGTTCAGGATAGTGCAAGATTTGCGAAAAATAAACTACATAGTTGTTCCATGTTGTCCAGTGGTACCGAATCCATCAGTGATACTGTTTCAGATCCCATGTGAAGCTGAATGGTTCACAGTGATCGACTTGTGTCAAGCATTTTTTTCGATTCCCCTACATGAAGAGAGCAGATTTCTTTTTGCATTTAGACTAGAGAACCGTGTATTAACGTGGTGTCGTATCCCACAGGGGTATACAGAGAGCCCATCGATTTTTAATCAACTTTTGAAGAAAAACCTCGAAAGTCTTGTGTTGCCACAAAACTCGGTTTTAGTGCAATACATTGATGATCTGCTTGTTGCGTCGGAAACAGAAGACGCTTGCAGAACGGATACGATTGCGTTGTTGAATTTCTTGGGAGAAAATGGTCACAAGGTGTCCCCAAACTGCAATACTGTTTACCTGAGGTACAGTATTTGGGGCACAGAATTGAGAAGGGGAAAAGAAAGGTGTCTCCAGATCGCATTGATGCTATTCTGAGAATGCCATTTCCCTCGAAGCAGAGGGAGGTTAGGATGTTTTTGGGAATGGTGGGTTATTGCCGCCAGTGGATCCCAAACTTTTCCTTTGAAGCAAAGCCTTTACAGCGGCTGACGCGAAAGGACGTAAGTGATCCAGTACCATGGGACGACGACTGTTTGAAATCATTTCTGAGGCTGAGAGAAGCCTTATGTAGCACTCCTGCGTTGGGAATGCCGGATTACAACAAGGCATTCGCATTATTCTGCTGCGAAAGAGAAGGTTGTGCATTAGCAGTGTTAACTCAGAATCATGGAGGCGTCCGTAGACCAGTTGCCTATTTCTCAGCTACCCTAGATCCGGTAGCTTCTGCGTTGCCCGGATGTCTCAGATCCGTTGCGGCAACAGGTGTCAGCATCGAGAGATGTGAGAGCATTGTGATGGGTCATCCTCTTACTGTACATGTGCCACATTCCGTTGAACTGTTAATGACTAGGACTAAAACACAGCACCTCACGAATAATAGGCTGACTCGGTATGAGCAAGTCATCCTTGCAGCCGATAATGTGATATTGAAGAGGTGTGCTGTTTTAAATCCTGCTACATTGTTACCTGTCCCAAATGTAGATGATAATGAAGATTGTGAGGACCATGATTGTCTTGATGTGACTGAACTATGCACCAAACCGAGACCAGACATTGTCGATGAACCGCTCCCAGTTTCCGATGAGATTTTCTTTGTGGACGGTTCATGCTTAAGGGACAGTGTCGGTCGATTGAGAGCAGCGTTTGCTGTATGCACCATCTCGGGGGTGGTTGAAGCTGCTTGTTTAGAAGGAGTACACTCCGCGCAGGTGGCTGAGCTCATTGCCTTGACTCGCGCCTGTTTGGCAGCCGACAAGATCCGTGTAACTATTTACACGGACAGCCAATATGGGTTTGGTGTGGTTCATGACTTCGGACAGCTATGGTCCCAGAGAGGGTTCATGACGTCTTCAGGTTCACCTATTAGAAATGGCGACCATGTGCGGAGATTGCTGGAAGCATTGCAAGGTCCTGATGAAATTGCTGTTGTTAAATGTTCTGCACACACTAAAGGAAATGATTTTGTTTCATTGGGTAACAATTATGCTGACGAAGTAGCCCGGTTTTGTGCAGAGCAGGGATGTAATTACACGGAGAATCACATTGAGGAAACTGAGGAGAAAACGGTGTATGATCAGATGTTAGCAATGGCAGACTCATGGGAGGAGCTGAAGCATCTTCAGGAAGGGGTTTCAGATCAGGAGCGAGACAGCTGGATAAGGGCTGGATGCGAGAAAGGAGATGTGGATATATGGGTTTCGAATGATGGACGAGCGGTGTTGCCGGAATGTTTGTTGAATCCCATGGCAAGGTTGATACATGGTGCTGTACATCTTGGTAGGGACGCAATGATGAGAGTGTTTCGTCAGACTTGGTACAATCCGAAGTTTCGGGCGGTGGCTGAAACTGTGTGCCAGAGGTGTGTCACTTGTCAACAGATGAATGTAGGAAAGAGGACAGCTGTGACGTTGAGTCACATAGGGAGGTCAGGTGGACCTTTCAACAGGATGCAGCTGGATTTCGTGGAAATGCCGAAGTGTAATGGGTTGAGGTACATATTAGTTATAGTATGTGTCTTTTCCAGGTGGGTGGAGGCATACCCTACACGCAGATGTGACACACTTACGGTAGCAAAATTATTATTGAGAGAACTTATTCCAAGGTATGGGTTCCCGACGTCCTTTGAATCAGACAGAGGAACTCATTTCCACAGTGAAGTCATGAAGTTGCTTTGTGCCGCTTTAAATATAGATCAGAGGTTACATTGTAGCTATAGACCAGAAGCTTCAGGGATAGTGGAGCAAGTGAACGGGACTTTAAAAGCTCGAATGGCGAAAGTGTGTTCGTCAACGTCCCTGAAATGGCCTGACGCATTACCTTTGGTTCTCATGAGCCTCCGAAGTGTGCCTGATAGAAGGACTGGATTGTCACCCCATGAGATCCTCATGGGGAGGGCGATGCGGTTGCCTGCAATACCTGCCACTGCTCTGATAAACATTACTGATGATATGATCCTGGACTATTGTAAAGGCCTTGCTGACGTGGTCCGTTCTGTGTCTCAGCAGGTGCAGACAGCAACGGTTCCAGCTGCGAGTGACCTGTGCAACGACTTATGCCCAGGAGATTGGGTCCTAGTCCGCAAGCACGCGAGGAAGAGTTGCCTGGATGCTAGGTGGCGAGGCCCGTTTCAAGTGATCCTCATCACAAATACAGCAGTAAAGTGTGGAGGTTTACCGAACTGGGTGCATGCTTCCCATACCCGTAGAGTTCCAGCACCCTTGGAAGATACAGCCCCTCTCCAGAACGAAACCCCAGCTGAGGTGGCAGAGCCATCTGAGAGGGTAAGTCAAGCTGTGAGGGTTGCTGAAGCAGCTGGTGGTGCACTGAATCAAGCAGAAGGAGAACGTGAGAGAAGCACGGAACCAGAAACAGGGAAAGAAATAAGAGGTGCGGTGGGCAGCACAGAATCGAGTTCTGCCGAGGAAGAGGAGACCAGTGCACAGGGTATCGAGGGGAAGACTGGAGGTGCCACAGAAGCAGAAAGGGTTTGGCCCGCAAGACAGAAGCGGGTAAACCTCAGGTTGGCGCCGAGCACAGATCTTGCACCAGTTTCGGAGGAGCCGGAAGCAGAATCGAGTGACGAGGAGCATCCTCAAGGTACTCTGAGAAGGTCAAAGAGAATTAGAGTGCCAAGTCAGAAGTACGCTTCACCGGAGTGGGCATATCCAGTGACTGATGCCAGGTTTACCGAGCACGGGAAGCTTGAGGTCAATGACATTGGTCAGCAGTGCTCCGTTTCCGAGAGTAGAAGTGTTGCTGAGAATTCCGGGATTGGAGATCGATGGAATCCTGACCATCAACATCCCGAATCCACCATTTCTAAGTCTCATTCGTGGTATGATCTTGGACACTTTGGATTTCCTGACGTTCACAGTTGTGCCAGCTCCACAAGAACTGACCATTCTTAAGCTTGAAATATTGCAGGGGGTCCTAGAACTGTTGGGACCAGCAGTTATTTTGGACTAATTCAAGAGTGTTGTAAAGCAGGAAAAGGAAGATAACCTAGGCCCGAGTGGAAGAAGAATAAAATTAGGGACCTTCCGTTGTAGAACGAAGAAAAGTTAGGGAGGTCTGCCAAAGTTCGCAAAAGAGACATTAATGAGAAAGAGACTTACCATTCCAGAGACTGTATTGAACATTGAGTATATTCCGAAGATGGCAGATCCTGCAAACACACATCGTAGGGCTAGATTGATAATAGGCACATTGGTAGGAGTTGTGATAGCCGCTATATTTGCAGTAGTGATAAGTTCGTACATGGTGGCCCACAGGTAGGAGGGGGAGGTTCAGGGAGCACCTACACCTAGTACCCCAGGACAGAGAGGTGTCAGTATCAGAGATCAGAGAACATCAAAGTTAAGGGAGGATCGTAGACTTCATATGGATTTGTCGAAGGGTGATTTTAAACTCAATGCTTATGCGAAGTTGTTGTACGAGTATGTTGATGCGATGTTAAGGATTGCTATGTGTGTATGCAGTTGCCTGCTTCAGTAGATGAAGGTATCAAGTATCATCATCTCCCATTGACGTATGGGATTTCTTGTAGTTTATTGCTTAGTTTATTTTACGACAGGAGGCAGTTTGAGTATTTCTTTTCAAATTTTGATACGGTACTTCCTGAAGTTCCAGCAATCAAGCATTTGAATAAGTACAACTATTATAAGAAAGAGGACAGACTCCTGAAGTATTTTAGACCTACTGTGAAGTTAGATACTGCGCATGCTCACAGGCATAACCTGACATGTGCATTGTCCGAGACGGAGAAGAAATTCATTGATCAGGTAGAGGACAGATATAGAAAGATGACCCAGACACGAGACACCGGAGATAGTCCAGTAGATTGGACTGAGGAGAAGAAATCTCACAAGTCCAAGGGAAGCTATGGCCCAATTGCATTGGATAAAGTGCAGAAAGGGAATTTGTGTATTGGACGTCCTCAATCGGCTACTGAGAAGGTTGCAGTAGGACATAGCACCTGTTCTCAGACCTTCACTATGGAGGCTTCTGTTAAGGACTTTATGCAAGGTCCAGTACAAGTGATTCCGACAGTGTATTATGTATGTGGGAAGAATGCTTATGTCAGATTGGCTGCCAATTGGTATGGCATATGTTATTTGGCTATTATATTCCCGAAGATTTATCACACAGAGGACTTAGAGTTGTTAGAGACGAGACAACATTCTAGGAGACGTAGGGCTGTAAAGGCAGGTGCAGTGATTGGTGATCTATATGGAGCAATGATACCTAGTATGGGTGTGGTTTTGAATGACGTGAAGATCAGAAGGTTGGCAACGGTAGTTGATGAGCTGTCTATGAATACGGCGAGGTCCTTGTTGTTGGTGACTGGAGAGATGTTGTCGATACGGAATATGGTTATGCAGAATCGCCTTGCGTTAGACGTGTTATTAGCTAAGGAGGGCGGGGTCTGCAAATTATTGAAGGTTCAAGAATGCTGCACATATATTCCAGACAATACGAAGGAGTTGGGGAAGTACATAGACAACATCACAACTATCCACAAGGAAATTATGGATTTGACAGAGGAGAATGTGTGGGAAAAGATAGGACAGGGATTTGGTAGAGTGGGAACATGGTTTGCAAATTTGGGTAGGGGATTTCTTGGATCGATATTGAAGCCAATTATCATTGCTGTAGTTTGTGTGATTTGTTTGTGGGGATACGTGAAAGCTTGGAAGTGGTATCAAGGAGGCAAAGTTGAAAGAGCTCTTAGAGCAAATGAGAAAAGGATGGCGAAATTTCAGGATCAACAATATGAGAGTCTTAAGAGCATGGAGGGAGTTCGACATGGCAGAGCCATGACCAGTACGGTTTAAATCAGTTCTAAAGAAAGAGGATTGTAATGGTGTGATGACAGATGTCATCAAAGGGAGGAACTGATGTAGCGCTTAAAAGGTTGAAAATTGTAGGGGTGCGTTATATTCACTGTTAGTCGGCACCCGCATATAACCAAATGTGTACTCAGGTATTTTGTGTGCGAAATGTATTAAGAGATGTATAAGCTGTATCGATTTAATTTAGAAGTGTTAGCAATGTACCATGATATTATGAATGTGTTAGAGAAATGCATAGGGTTTAGTTTATATGAACGCAATGTGAAGTTAACGTGTAGCCTAGAATACGTGCTGGTAGACTGTTTAGTTTAAACATACATGAAAAGAGAGACGTAAATGTCAATAGTGTGATTTAGACATGCTTGTGTAACCGAAGTAGTGGCCAGAATTCACATATATCGTTGAGGCGAAAGGCCTGTTATTTTCTTATGTTAGCCGAGGGCAATAGGCCAAAAGGATTTATTCCAGTAGAGGTTTTAGGCTGTAGTAAATCGCAAAGTTAAAAGATGTGAAGTATGTCTGCATTGCATGATCTCACTCCAGGTGCAAGGACAGTTGCTCGTTAGTAGAGAAGTTCTTTGTTCACGAATTGACTTATGTAGTTAAAGCCAGACATGGGAGTGCATTGGAATGTGCCAATCGTAACTCCTAGTGCGGACGGTGTCTGGGACTCAAGGCCAAGCTGATGGACGATGGAACTGGACAGCGCTCGATGGAAAATTACTAAAAGAGGACCCGGCTGAAGAGGAGGTGCAAAAGGGCGTGTTCTGGGACTTGGGGTTCTGTATTAGGGAAAGCGCCCCGAGGGTGGAGGCAGAACAGAGCAGCCCAGAGCAGAGAAGAGTTAGGCGAGGAGCTAGAGGGGGCAACTTTATAGATCAAGCTCTCTAAGTGAAGACTTCTTAGGAAGTTTCACTCTGACACCTTTTCTCTATTTGAGGGTCTCAAGGGATTGCTAAGTAGGGATGACATCTAGTACAGAGTAGGGACAGAGATGGTATGGTCCAGTGTCCCTAATATCGACATTGGCTTGGTAGTTTTCTACCTCATGCTTTTAGAAATTGTGCTTTTAGTTATTTTCAGTCGTATGCGGATTCTTCGTAGAGTAGCATTTGTGTTAGTGCCTATGTACTTGTTGTGTCTCGTACTGAGGAGTTTGTATCTTCAAATTTTTATTGTGATAATAAAAGCCAGAGAGCCAAGAGATTAAGTCTCGAGTCCTTGATTATGACAAATTGCGGACAACATTTTCCGATAATTGTGTTTATTCCCTCCACGCTATTGGGCAAGTAAAAAGTTCCATCCGACCAGAGTGGGTTTTAGTAGATAATTGGTAGATACGAAAATGGGCCGGAGCATTGGTATTGGTGGTGGTGGTGAAATTGATGGTGGTGGTCGTATTGGCAGTGGTACTAGTGGTGTTGGTTTTGGATTAGTGATGGTGGTATTGGTGGTGCTATTGGTTTTGGTATTAGTGGTGTTGGTATTTTTGGTGGTGGTATTGGTGATAGTATTGGTGGCTGTATTGGTATTGGGGTGGGATTGGTACTGGTGGTGGTGGTATTGGTAGTGGTGGTATTGGTGATAGTATTGGTGGTTTTATTGGTATTGATTGGGTATTGGTATTGGGGGTGGTATTGGTATTGTAACTGGTGGTGGTGGTATTGGTATTGGTGGTGGTGGTATTGGTGATGGTGGTATTGGTGATGGTGGTATTGGTGGTGGTACTGGTGGTATTGGTATTTGTGGTTGTATTAGTGGTGATGGTGGTATTTGTGGTGGTGGTATTGGTGGTTGTGGTGATGGTGGTGGTGTTGGTATTGGTGGTGGTGGTGATATTGATGGTGGTGGTGGTATTGGTGGTGGGGATAGTGCTAGTGGTGGTGGTATTGTTGGTGGCATTGGTATTGGCAGTGGTACAAGTAGTGCTGGTTTTGGATTAGTGATATTGGTATTGTGGTGGTATTGGTGGTGTTGATATTGGTGGTGGTATTGGTGGTGGTGGCAGCATTGGTGGTGGTGGCATTGATGGTGGTGGTACTGATGGTGGTGGTGGTATTGGTAGTGGTATTTGTGGTAGAGGTATTGGTGGTGGCGGTATTGGACGTTGGGGTGATATTGGTGGTCGTGGTAATGGTGATGGCGGTAGTGGTAGTGGTGGTGATATTGGTGATGGTGGTAGTGGTAGTGCGGTGGTATTGGTGGTGTTATTGGTGGTGGTGTTTGTGATGGTGGTATTGGTGGTGGTGGTATTGATGGTGATATTAGTGGTGCTGGTATTGGTGGTGGTATTAGTGGTGGTGGTATTGGTAGTGGTAGTGGTGGTGGTGGGGAATAGGCAGTGATATTGGTGGTAGTGGTATTGGTGGTGATATTGGTGGTGCAGGTATTGGTGGTGGTATTGGTGGTGGTGGTATTGGTAGTGGTACTGGTGGTGGTGGTATTGGTGGTGTTGGTGGTATTGGTGGTGATATTTGTGGTGGTGGTATTGGTGGTGTTGGTGGTATTGGTGGTGGTGGTATTGGTGGTGGCCGTGGTATTCATAGTGGTATTGGTGGTAGTTGTATTGGTGGAGTTGGTGGTGTTGGTGGAATTGGTGGTGTTGTCATTGGTGGTGGTATTGGTGGTGCTGGTAGTGGTGCTGGTTGTGTTGGTGCTGAGATTGGTGTTGGTGATGGTATTGGTGGTGGTGGTAGTGGTATTTGTGGTGGTAATGGTGGTGGTAATGGTGGTGGTGGTATTGTACATTGGGGTGGAATTGGTGGTGTTGATGGTGGTGGTAATGGTAGTGATATTGGTGGTGATGGAGGTGGTGCTATTAATGGTGGTGGTGGTATTGTTGGTGGTGATATTAGTGGTAGTAATATTGTGGATGTTGAAGAATGTGGGGCTGAGGGAGGATCCTTAGGGTACTCTGCATCTGGTCTCTGTGGGTTCAGAGAGGAAGGACGGTAGTCTGATTCTTTGTGTTCGGCTGGTGAGGAAGGGCGGATCCAATCTAGGGCAGTTCCCTGTATGACAGCGTCGTGGAGTCTGGCAGCTAGTGTACGGTGGGAGACAGTGTCAAAGGCTGCTGAGAGGTCTAGTATAATGAGGGCTGCAGTGTGGCCTTAGTCGAGGAATGTGCAGATGTCATATGTGGCAGCTAGGAGGGTGGTCTTGGTGCTGTGGTTGTGGCAGAAGGCAGATTGAGATGTGTCAAGGATGTCGTTGAATTCTATGAAGTTTGTTAGCTGAATGTTGATGACCTTCTCTGTGACTTTGGCGGCGAAGGGGAGGAGGGAGATGGGTCTGTAGTTCTTGAGGTCCATGGGGTCTGCGGAGGGCTTCTTGGTGAGGGGTTTGGCTTTGGCGTATTTCCAGTCCTCGGGGAACGGGCCTGTTTTGAGGGTACAGTTCATTGTCCATTGTAGTTCTGGTGCTATGGCGGAGGCGGCCTTGTGGAAGATGTGTGGTGGGCAGGGGTCCATGGGTGCTCGAGAGTATATGCTCCTCATGCTCTTTGTGGTTTCTTCTGTGGTGACAGGGGTCCAGCCGGGGATGATCGGCTGAATGGCGTTGCTAAGGGAAGGTGTTGGGTCGGTGCCTTGGTCCTGTTTGTCGAAGTTGTCATAGAGTGTCCTGATCTTGGAAAAAGAAGCCTGGCTTGTTGCAGAGGTCCAGAGAGGGAGAGACGTCAGAGGTTTCGCTGGGGGGTCTGGTGAATTCTTGTATGAGGTTGAAGAGTTCCTTGGAGTTGCAGGAGTTAGAGAGGATTCTGTCCTGTATGAATTTCCTCTTCGTAGATCTGATGAGTTGGTGGTGTGCTGCAGTGGCGGTCCTGTAAGCTGTGCATGATTCCGGAGTTTTGCTGTTCCTCCAGGCTTTCTCAAGTTGCCGGCATGAGCACTTGGATTCTTGGAGGTCCATGATGAACCAGATGGCTTTCGTGGTGTGTTGTCTGTGGGAGTTCCAGAGGGGTGCGAGCGTGTTGGTGCAGTCAGCGATCCATTTGTGGAGTTCGTTGGCTGCAGAGTTGATATTGGTCATGGTGGGGGAGGCGTGTGGTTGAGGGCGGAGGTGAGGTGCTCTTCAGTGATCTTGCTCCAGTTTCTGCACAGGGGCGTGGTGTAGGCTTGTGTGCTGTGGGTTTCGAGGAGGAGTGGACACAGTGGTGGTACATCCAGAGGGGTTGCGTGGTGTGAAGCAAATGTTGATTCCTCTGGTGAAGATGGGGTTGAGGGTGTGTCCCGCCTTGTGGGGGTGGTGACGAGTTGCTTCAGTCCGATGTTGATGAGGTTGTCTAGGAGGGTGGTGGAGTTGGGGTCACTGAAGCCCTGTGACCAATCCCCCACCACGTATGAAAAACCCTGGAAATTCACACACAAAAAGCTAAGGTTAAAGTAATGTTATAGTTAGGTGAAATGTTCAGCAACAACGTAACATTTTAAACTCTAAAAACCACAGAAATTCACCAGTGATAAATTATAGTTCTCTCAAGTAACTATAACTTGTATTGTAAGGCAACTATAACTCGCGCCCTCATCGTACACTGCTAATTACCCCACATATTACATCACTCATGACTTCTTCTATGACATCACAGTAACTTTTGAAGAGAAAACTGTGAATGTCAGGAGTGCAAGTTATAGTTACCTTAGGACACGAGTTAGTTACTCCAGATAACAATAACTGGTGAATTTCTGTAGTTTTTAGGAGTTTAAAACGTTACGTTGTTACTAAACATTTCACATAACTATATCATCAATTTAACCTTTGGTTTATATAACTGTATGTATATATATGTATATATATGTATATATATATATATATATATATATATATATATATATATATATATATATATATATATATATATATATATATATATATATATATATCTTACCTAGGTAGTCATTGTTAGGACCTATTTTCCATAGGAAATCCTCAAAACTCTATTCCCAATAACTTTGGCGCCGATTGACGAATCTTCGCGAAATTTTCAAAACTTTTGGCCAGCTCCGGTCCGCTCCGCATCTCAGGATGATTCGTGTAGCGGGGGCTGAGAAAAAAGGGGGGTCCCAAAACGTGTTTTCTCCATGCAATTTCCCATAGGACCTTTAGCCGCAGCTACAGCCCGAACTGCTGAACGGAATTACACCAAATTTGGCAGAAAGGTAGACCTCAGTTCAGACATGTGCCTTTTGCTTAAATGGTGTAAATCCGTACAGTAGTTCCTGAGAAGATCAAAAATAAAATCACATATATATCTGGGCGGAGCCTAACCACACATCTCATCGTGAGATCTGATTGGCTGTCAGCACTTCATCCAAGAAGTGTTGGCAGCCATCTTGGGACCAATATACATGATAGCACCTCATTAAAAAAGCATTGCAGTTAATAGAAGGTTTCAAGACATTAGTTACATTATAAATCATTTGTTGATGGTACCATACTCATTTTAAGAATTGTGGTATGTTCTAAGGTGATTTTACCATGTGAAAAAGCCTTCTGCTGGGATACCATGAATCATGTTTGAGAGAAAACTATTTTCTCATGCTTTTCCTACAGAGGTTTGGAAGGTGATATATAAGCTAAACTGAGAGCATATTTTCTGTAAATTCACATTATCTTTCTCAGTCATGTGAGAAGGAAGTCTGACATTCTCAGTAAAACATGTACATCCAACAAGGGCAGAGACTGTCAGTTGATTCCTTTGTGTTCTACTGCAGCTTCCCAGAGTGTCCCAAAGAACAACTAGAGCGCTAACAGTCCTACTTATGATAAACGTATGGCAGACCTGAAGCCATCTTGATTGGAATAAAGTGGTAACTCTTAAAACATTTAATTTGATAAGGAACAAAATGAGGTTCATTTTGCCATAGAAAGTATGATTAGTGCTGCAGAAAGAAAAATTAGGGCACATTTTGAGTGACTTCTCAAATCCTCTTCCATTTCATTAAAAAATTCTGACATGCACAATGAAACATGCACTTTCAATACCAGCAGCAGACTTCCCTGGTGAGCAGTACCTTTACTACAGTGATCTAAAGAGCAACTAGAGTGCTAACATTCGGAATTTATGGCAAATGTGTGACACATCTGAATGCCTTCTTGATGGAATCAAATTAAAAAACTGAAAGTATTCCTACTGAGGAGACTGTAGTAAATGAGGAAATTAGGAAACTTCATAACAAATAAGTCTCCCAAGATGGCCACCAGAGACAAAAGAGCCCAAATGTAGCACAAATATCACCCAGATGTAGCCCAGGTATAGCCCAATGACAGAATGTCCTAGAGTGTTCTAAAGAACATCTAGAGCGCTAACAGTCTTACTTTTGACAAAAGTATGGCACACCTGAAGCCATCTTGATTGGAATAAAGTGGTAACACTTAAAACATTTAATTTGCGAAGGAACAAAATAAGGGGGTTCATTTTGCCATAGAAATTATGATTAGTGCTGCATAAAGAAAAATTAGGGCACATTTTGACTTCTCAAATCCTCTTCTATTTCATAAAAAAATTCTGACATGCAGACTGGAACATGCACTTTGAATACCAGCCGCAGACTTCCCTGGTGAGCAGTAGCTTTACTACAGTGATCTAATGAGTAAATACAGTGCTACCATTCAGAATTTATGGCAAATGTGTGACACATCTGAATGCCTTCTTGATGGAACCAAAGTAAACAAGCATTGAAAATGCAATAGGTCTCGCCCTCGTTTAAGTTAAAGCAATTCTGTTTGTAATTAGGTGGCTTTATGTATATATATACACATACTCATATATAAATGCATATGCATATATATGCATATATATATGTGCATATGTGTGCGTGTAGAGAGAGGTAGAGAGAGGTAGAGGTGTAGAGGTAGAGGTGTAGAGGTGTAGAGGTAGAGAGGTAGAGGTAGAGAGGTAGAGAGGGGTAGAAAGTAGAGAGTGAGTAATAGAGAGTAGAGAATGAGTAGTAGAGAGTAGTAGAGAGTAGTAGAGAGTGAGTAGTAGAGAGTATTAGAGAGTGAGTAGTAGAGAGTGAGTAGTAGAGAGTAGTAGAGAGTGAGTAGCAGAGAGAGAGTATTAGAGAGTAGTAGAGAGTGAGTAGTAGAGAGAGAGTAGTAGAGAGTGAGTAGTAGAGAGTTAGTAGATAGTAGACAGTATTAGAGAGAGAGTAGTAGAGAGTGAGTTGTAGAGAGTTGTAGAGAGTGAGAAGTAGAGAGTGAGTAGTAGAGAGTGAGTAGTAGAGAGTAGTAGAGAGTGAGTAGTAGAGAGAGTAGTAGAGTAGTAGAGAGTGAGTAGTAGAGAGTGAGTAGTAGAGAGTAGTGGAGTAGTAGAGAGTGAGTAGTAGAGAGTAGTAGAGTGAGTAGTAGAGAGTGAGTAGTAGAGTGAGTACTAGAGAGTAGTAGAGAGCGAGTAGTAGAGAGCAAGTAGTAGAGAGTGAGTAGTAGAGAGTGAGTAGTAGAGAGTGAGTAGTAGAGAATGAGAGGTAGAGAGAGTAAGAAAGTAGTAGAGTAGTAGAGAGTGAGTAGTAGAGTGGGTAGTAGAGAGTAGTTGAGAGCGAGCAGTAAAGAGTGAGTAGTGGAGAGTGAACAGTAGAGAGTAGTAGAGAGTGAGTAGTAGAGAGTGAGTAGGAGAAAGTGAGTAGTAGAGAGTAGTAGAGAGTGAGTAGTAGAGAGAGAGAGTAGTAGAGAGTGAGTAGTACAGAGTAGTAGAGTGAGTAGTAGAGTAGTAGAGAGTGAGTGGTAGAGAGTAGTAGAGTGAGTAGTAGAAAATAGTAGAGTGAGTAGTAGAGAGTAGTAGAGTAGTAGAGAGTGAGTAGTAGAGAGAGTAGTAGAGTAGTAGAGAGTAAGTAGTAGAGAGTGAGTAGTAGAGAGTAGTAGAGAGCGAGTAGTAGAGAGTGAGTAGTGGAGAGTGAGTAGTAGAGAGTGAGTAGTGGAGAGTGAGTAGTAGAGAGAGAGTAGTAGAGAGTAGTAGAGAGTGAGTAGTATAGAGAGAGAGTAGTAGAGAGTGAGTAGTACAGAGTAGTAGAGTGAGTAGTAGAGTAGTAGAGAGTGAGTGGTAGAGAGTAGTAGAGTGAATAGTAGAAAATAGTAGAGTGAGTAGTAGGGAGTAGTAGAGTAGTAGAGAGTGAGTAGTAGAGAGTAGTAGAGTAGTAGAGAGTGAGTAGTAGAGAGTAGTAGAGAGCGAGTAGTAGAGAGTGAGTAGTGGAGAGTGAGTAGTGGAGAGTGAGTAGTGGAGAGTGAGTAGTAGAGAGAGAAGTAGAGAGTAGTAGAGTGAGTGGCAGAGAGTGAGTAGAGTGAGTAATAGAGAGTAGTAGAGTAGTAGAGAGTGAGTAGTAGAGAGAGAGAGAGTAGTAGAGTGTATTAGAGAGAGAGTAGTAGAGTAGTAGAGAGTGAGTGGTACAGAGTAGTAGAGTGAGTAGTAGAGAGTGAATAGTAGAGAGTGAATAATAGAGAGTGAGTAGTAGAGAGGGAGTAGTAGAGAGAGAGTAGTAGAGAGTAGTAGAGAGTGAGTAGTAGAGAGAGTAGTAGAGAGTAGAAGTAAGTAGTCGAGTAGTCAGTCAGTGTCAGTCAATCAGTGTCCATCAATCAGTCAGTGTCAGTCAATCAGTGTCAGTCAGTGTTAGTCAGTCAGCGTCAGTCAGCCAGTGTCAGTCAGTCAGTGTCAGTCAATCAGTGTCAGTCAGTCATTTTCAGTCAGTCAGTGTCAGTGTCAGTCAGTGTCAGTGTCAGTCAATCTGTGTCAGTCAGTGTCAATCAGTCAGTGTCAGTCAGTCAGTGTCAGTCAGTCAGTGTCAGCTAGAGCAGCTCTGCTGACCTGGTTCTCTCCCTCTAAAGCAGCCCTCATGACCTGGTTTCTCTGGCTCTACAGCAGGTCTGCTGACCTGGTTCTCTGGCTCTAGGACATCTCTGCTGACCTAGTTCTTAGGCTACAGAGCAGCACTGCTGATCTGGTTCTCTGGCTCTACAACAGCTCTGCTGACCTGGTTCTCTGGCTCTAAAGCAGCTCTGCTGACCCAGTTCTATGGCTCTAAAGCAGTTCTGCTGACATGGTTCTCTGGCTCTAGAGCAACTCTGCTGACCTGGTTCTCTCCCTCTAGAGCAGCTCTGCTGACCTGGTTCTCTCCCTCTAAAGCAGCGCTACTGACCTGGTTTCTCTGGCTCTACAGCAGCTCTGCTGACCTGGTTCTTAGGCTCTAGAGCAGCTCTGCTGACCTGGTTCTCTGGCTCTAAAGCAGCTCTGCTGACCTGGTTCTATGGCTCTAAAGCAGCTCTGCTGACTTGATTCTCTGGCTCTAGAGCAGCTCTGCTGACCTGGTTCTCTGGCTCCACAGCAGCTCTGCTGACCTAGTTCTTAGGCTCTAGAGCAGCTCTGCTGACCTGGTTCTCTGGCTCTACAACAGCTCTGCTGACCTGGTTCTCTGGCTCTAAAGCAGCTCTGCTGACCCGGTTCGCTCCCTCTAAAGCAGCTCTGCTGACCTGGTTCTCTGGCTCTAAAGCAGCTCTGCTGACCTGATTCTATGGCTCTAAAGCAGCTCTGCTGACCTGGTTCTCTGGCTCTAGAGCAGCTCTGCTGACCTGGTTCTCTGGCTCCAAAGCAGCTCTGCTGACCCGGTTATCTCCCTCTAAATCAGCTCTACTGACCTGGTTCTCTGCCTCTAGAGCAGCTCTGCTGACCTGGTTCTATGGCTCTAAAGCAGCTCTGCTGACCTGGTTCTCTGGCTCTAGAGCAGCTCTGCTGACCTGGATCTCTGGCTCTAAAGCAGCTCTGCTGACCTGGTTCTCTCCCTCTAAAGCAGCTCTGCTGACCTGGTTTCTCTAGCTCTAGAGCAGCTCCGCTGACCTGGTTCTCTGGCTCTAAAGCAGCTCTGCTGACCTGGTTTTCTCCCTCTAAAGCAGCTCTGCTGACCTGGTTCTCTGGCTCTAAAGCAGCTCTGCTGACCTTTTTCTATGGCTCTAAAGCAGCTCTGCTGACCTGGTTCTCTGGCTCTAAAGCAGCTCTGCTGACCTGATTCTCTGGCTCTAAAGCAGCTCTGCTGACCTGGTTTTCTCCCTCGAAAGTGCTCTGCTGACCTGGTTCTATGGCTCTAAAGCAGTTCTGCTGACCTGGTTCTCTGCCTCTAGATCAGCTCTGCTGACCTGGTTCTATGGTTCTAAAGCAGCTCTGCTGACCTGGTTCTCTGGCTCTAGAGCAGCTCTTCTGACCTGGTTCTCTGGCTCTAAAGCAGTTCTGCTGACCTCGTTCTCTCCCTCTAAAGCAGCTCTGCTGACCTGGTTTCTCTGGCTCTACAGCAGCTCTGCTGACCTGGTTCTCGGCCTCTAGAGCAGCTCTGCTAACCTGGGTCTCTGGCTCTAGAGCAGCTCTGCTGACCTGGTTCTCTGGTTCTAGAGCAGCTCTGCTGACCTGCTTCTTAGGCTCTAGAGCAGCTCTGCTGACCTGGTTCTCTGGCTCTACAACGGCTCTGCTGACCTGGTTTCTCTGGCTCTAAAGCAGCTCTGCTGACCTGATTCTCTGGCTCTAAAGCAGCTCTGCTGACCTGGTTTTCTCCCTCGAAAGTGCTCTGCTGACCTGGTTCTATGGCTCTAAAGCAGTTCTGCTGACCTGGTTCTCTGCCTCTAGATCAGCTCTGCTGACCTGGTTCTATGGTTCTAAAGCAGCTCTGCTGACCTGGTTCTCTGGCTCTAGAGCAGCTCTTCTGACCTGGTTCTCTGGCTCTAAAGCAGTTCTGCTGACCTCGTTCTCTCCCTCTAAAGCAGCTCTGCTGACCTGGTTTCTCTGGCTCTACAGCAGCTCTGCTGACCTGGTTCTCGGCCTCTAGAGCAGCTCTGCTAACCTGGGTCTCTGGCTCTAGAGCAGCTCTGCTGACCTAGTTCTCTGGTTCTAGAGCAGCTCTGCTGACCTGCTTCTTAGGCTCTAGAGCAGCTCTGCTGACCTGGTTCTCTGGCTCTACAACGGCTCTGCTGACCTGGTTTCTCTGGCTCTACAGCAGCTCTGCTGACCTGGTTCTCTGCACTCACGATGCACACAACCGACTTCGCAAAAATATATTTAAAAATAATATGTTTATTATAAGTACAAATATATTATTTTTATGAATATCTTAGATAATCTCTTTCCCTAATATGTATAATAAAGACACATACATATCATTTTGGAACATAATTTTTTTTGCGGGAGTCGCGCACCCAGCGCGCCCCCGCACGTATAGGACGTCACACGGGACCCGCAACCGCACAAGCATCTCGTACCGAAATGCGCATGTATCGCGAATACGTGGGAGCAGGAGTTGCGGACTGATCACTTACCAATCGCGCACATCAAGTAATATTAAATGTATATGATGTAACTGAAAAACACGCAGCCATCGCACACCGTACGCGGATCCTTCACGACTTTTCTAAAATGGCAGCTAGTATGCGTGCACCCACCGTGATGTGTATGATTTGAGTGCGCGACTCCGGAAAAAATTAGATTTAAAAAAAAATATATATATATATATAAATATATTAAAATAAAAAATGAAAACAAGAAAATGAATCAATATTTCAGTTTGATTTAAAAAACATTTTTTTTTGCAATTTTCAGAAAAATATATAATGTTATTTAATGAATAATTTTTTTATAAATAAACAGTTAAAAAACTGTAGAAAATCAGTACAAAAAAAACAGGTATAACTACTATCACACTTAAAAAATTGCATTTAAAAAACCTTTGAAATTCACTGAAAAAACCATACGTTTCAGAGACGTTATAGTTAGAAATTAGCTTTTAAAAAACCTTAGAAATTCACAGAAAAACCATAGGTTTCAGGGGTGTTATAGTTAGCTGGCCATTTCACTCCTACAAAACCATAGAAATTCCTCAGTTTTAGTTAGTTCTGCTATCTATAACTCGCGCGCCCGCAATGCACTGCTGATGATGTCACATATTGCATCATTCATGACATGGTCAGTGACATTTTGTGTTGTGTTTGTCAGCATACTCAGCAAACCCCAGACTTCAAAGACTGTCATCTCTACTGATGATGGTTAAAGAACCAGAAACACGTGTCTAGAGATCAGCACTATCTGCGCCAACTGTGGCGAAACAATCGAACACACTTGAAGCAAGCAAGTAACCAAAACTGCATACCACAATGCCAGGGGCGAACCTTGCTGGGAGGTGAAGCGGTGTGCTCCCACCCCTGTTCCTGTTTAATAGTTCTCCCGTGAGTCATTGAGCTGACGAGCTGGTGGATGAAGCACCCGCATGCCTGTGAGAGGTACCTGACCTGAGAAGGTGTTGGCAGCCTACTCAGCAAACCCCAGATTTCAAAGACTGTCATCTCTACTGATGACATTTAAAGAACCAGAAACGCGTGTCTATAGATCAGCACTATCTGCACCAACTGTGGCGAAACAATCGAACACACTTGAAGCAAGCAAGTAACTGAAACTGAATTTACCACAATGCCAGGGGCGAACCTTGCTGGGAGGTGAAGCGGTGTGCTCCCACCCCTGTTCCTGTTTAATAGTACTCTCATGAGTCATTGAGCTGACGAGCTCGTTGATGAAACACCCGCATGCCTGTGATAGGTACCTGACCTGAGAAAGATGTTGGCAGCCTACTCAGCAAACCCCAAATTTTAAAGACTGTAATCTCTACTGTTGACGGTTTAAGAACCAGAAACACGTGTCTAGAGATCAGCACTATCTGCGCCAACTGTGGCAAAACACTCGAACACTCTTGAAGCAAGCAAGTAACCGAAACTGCATTTACCACAATGCCAGGGGCGAACCTTACTGGGAGGTGAAACGGTGTTCTCCCACCCCTGTTCCTGTTTAATAGTTCTCCTGTGAGTCATTGAGCTAACGAGCTCGTGGATGAAGCACCCGCATGCCTGTGAGAGGTACCTGACCTGAGAAAGATGTTGGCAGCCTACTTAGCAAACTCCACATTTGAAAGACTGTAATCTCTACTGATGACGATTAAAGAACCAGAACCACGTGTCTAGAGATGAGTACTATCGGCGCCAACTGTGGCGAAACACTCGAACACTCTTGAAGCAAGCAAGTAACTGAAACTGCATTTACCACAATGCCAGGGGCAAACCTTGCTAGGAGGCGAGGCGTTGTTCTCCCACCCCTGTTCCTGTTTAATATTACTCCCATGAGTCATTGAGCTGACAAGCTGGTGGAGGAAGCACCCGCATGCCTGTGAGAGGTACCTGACCTGAGAAAGATGTTGGCAGCCTACTCAGCAAACCCCAGATTTCAAAGACTGTAATCTCTACTGATGACGGTTAAAGAACCAGAAACAAGTGTCTAGAGATCAGCACTATCTGCGCCAACTGTGGCGAAACAATCGAACACAGATGAAGCAAGCAAGTACCTGAAACTGCATTTACCACAATGCCAGGGGCGAACCTTGCTGGGAGGTGAAGCAGGTGTGCTCCCACCCCTGTTCCTGTTTAATAGTACTCTCGTGAGTCATTGAGCTGACGAGCTCATGGAAGAAGCACCCGCATGCCTGTGAGAGGTACCAGACCTGAGAAAGATGTTGGAAGGCTACTCAGCAAACCCCAAATTTCAAAGACTGTAATCTCTACTGATGACGGTTAAAGAACCAGAAACACGTGTCTAGAGATCAGCACTATCTGCGCCAACTGTGGCGAAACACTCGAACACACTTGAAGCAAGCAAGTCACTGAAACTGGATTTATCACAATGCCAGGGGCGAACCTTGCTGGGAGGTGAAGCGGTGTGCTCCCACCCCTGTTCCTGTTTAGTAGTACTCCCATGAGTCATTGAGCTGACGAGCTCGTGGATGAAGCACCCGCATGCCTGTGAGAGGTACCTGACCTGAGAAAGATGTTGGCAGCCTACTTAGCAAACTCCACATTTGATAGATTGTAATCTCTACTGATGACGATTAAAGAACCAGAACCACGTGTCTAGAGATCAGTACTATCGGCGCCAACTGTGGCGAAACACTCGAACACTCTTGAAGCAAGCAAGTAACTGAAACTGCATTTACCACAATGCCAGGGGAGCACCTTGCTAGGAGGTGAAGCGTTGTTCTCCCACACCTGTTCCTGTTTAGTAGTACTCCCATGAGTCATTGAGCTGACGAGCTCGTGGATGAAGCACCCGCATGCCTGTGAGAGGTACCTGACCTGAGAAAGATGTTGGCAGCATACTCAGCAAACCCCAGATTTCAAAGACTGTAATCTGTACTGATGACGGTTAAAGAACCTGAAACAAGTGTCTAGAGATCAGCACTATCTGCGCCAACTGTGGCGAAACAACCGAACACACTTGAAGCAAGCAAGTACCTGAAACTGCATCTACCACAATGCCAGGGGCGAACCTTGCTGGGAGGTGAAGCAGGTGTGCTCCCACCCCTGTTCCTGTTTAATAGTACTCTCATGAGTCATTGAGCTGACGAGCTCGTGGATGAAGCACCCGCATGCCTGTGAGAGGTACCAGACCTGAGAAAGATGTTGGAAGGCTACTCAGCAAACCCCAAATTTCAAAGACTGTAATCTCTACTGATGACGGTTAAAGAACCAGAAACTCGTGTCTAGAGATCAGCACTATCTGTGCCAACTGTGGCGAAACACTCGAACACAGATGAAGCAAGCAAGTACCTGAAACTGCATTTACCACAATGCCAGGGGCGAACCTTGCTGGGAGGTGAAGCAGGTGTGCTCCCACCCCTGTTCCTGTTTAATAGTACTGTCGTGAGTCATTGAGCTGACAAGCTGGTGGAGGAAGCACCCGCATGCCTGTGAGAGGTACCTGACCTGAGAAAGATGTTGGCAGCCTACTCAGCAAACCCCAGATTTCAAAGACTGTAATCTCTACTGATGACGGTTAAAGAACCAGAAACAAGTGTCTAGAGATCAGCACTATCTGCGCCAACTGTGGCGAAACAATCGAACACAGATGAAGCAAGCAAGTACCTGAAACTGCATTTACCACAATGCCAGGGGCGAACCTTGCTGGGAGGTGAAGCAGGTGTGCTCCCACCCCTGTTCCTGTTTAATAGTACTCTCGTGAGTCATTGAGCTGACGAGCTCGTGGAGGAAGCACCCGCATGCCTGTGAGAGGTACCAGACCTGAGAAAGATGTTGGAAGGCTACTCAGCAAACCCCAAATTTCAAAGACTGTAATCTCTACTGATGACGGTTAAAGAACCAGAAACACGTGTCTAGAGATCTGCACTATCTGCGCCAACTGTGGCGAACACTCGAACACTCTTGAAGCAAGCAAGTCACTGAAACTGGATTTATCACAATGCCAGGGGCGAACCTTGCTGGGAGGTGAAGCGGTGTGCTCCCACCCCTGTTCCTGTTTAATAGTACTCTCGTGAGTCATTGAGCTGACGAGCTCGTGGAGGAAGCACCCGCATGCCTGTGAGAGGTTCCAGACCTGAGAAAGATGTTGGCAGTCTACTCAGCAAACCCCACATTTGAAAGACTGTAATCTCTACCTATGACAGTTAAAGAACCAGAACCACATGTGTAGAGATCAGCACTATCTGCACCAACTGTGGAAAAACACTCGAACACTCTTGAAGCAAGCAAATAACTGAAACTGCATTTACCAGAATGCCAGGGGCGAACCTTGCTGGGAGGTGAAGCGGTGTGCTCCCACTCCTGTTCCTGTTTAATAGTTCTCCCGTGAGTCATTGAGCTGACGAGCTCGTAGATGAAGCACCCGCATGCCTGTGAGAGGTACCTGACCTGAGAAAGATGTTGGCAGCCTACTTAGCAAACTCCACATTTGAAAGATTGTAATCTCTACTGATGACGATTAAAGAACCAGAACCATGTGTCTAGAGATCAGTACTATTGGCGCCAACTGTGGCGAAACACTCGAACACTCTTGAAGCAAGCAAGTAACTGAAACTGCATTTACCACAATGCCAGGGGAGCACCTTGCTAGGATAGGAGGTGAAGCGTTGTTCTCCCACCCCTGTACCTGTTTAATAGTACTCCCATGAGTCATTGAGCTGACAAGCTGGTGGAGGAAGCACCCGCATGCCTGTGAGAGGTACCTGACCTGAGAAAGATGTTGGCAGCCTACTCAGCAAACCCCAGATTTCAAAGACTGTAATCTCTAATGATGACGGTTAAAGAACCTGAAACAAGTGTCTAGAGATCAGCACCATCTGCGCCAACTGTGGCGAAACAACCGAACACACTTGAAGCAAGCAAGTACCTGAAACTGCATTTACCACAATGCCAGGAGCGAACCTTGCTGGGAGGTGAAGCAGGTTTGCTCCCACCCCTGTTCCTGTTTAATAGTACTCTCGTGAGTCATTGAGCTGACGAGCTCGTGGATGAAGCACCCGCATGCCTGTGAGAGGTACCAGACCTGAGAAAGATGTTGGAAGGCTACTCAGCAAACCCCAAATTTCAAAGACTGTAATCTCTACTGATGACGGTTAAAGAACCAGAAACTCGTGTCTAGAGATCAGCACTATTTGTGCCAACTGTGGTGAAACACTCGAACACTCTTCAAGCAAGCAAGTCACTGAAACTGCATTTATCACAATGCCTTGGGCGAACCTTTCTGGGAGGTGAAGCGGTGTGCTCCCACCCCTGTTCCTGTTTAATAGTTCTCCCGTGAGTCATTGAGCTGACAAGCTGGTGGATGAACCACCCGCATGCCTGTGAGAGGTACCTGACCTGAGAAGGTGTTGGCAGCCTACTCAGCAAACCCCAGATTTCAAAGACTGTCATCTCTACCTATAACAGTTAAAGAACCAGAACCGCGTGTCTAGAGATCAACACTATCTGCGCCAACTGTGCATAAAAACTCGAACACTCTTGAAGCAAGCAAGTAACTGAAACTGCATTTACCAGAATGCCAGGGGCGAACCTTGCTGGTAGGGGAAGCGGTGTGCTCCCATCCATGTTCCTGTTTAATAGTACTCCCGTGAGTCATTGAGCTGACGAGCTCGTGGATGAAGCACCCGCATGACTGTGAGAGGTACCTGCACTGAGAAAGATGTTGGCAGCCTAATCAGCAAACCCCAAATTTCAAAGACTGTAGTCTCTACTGATGACGGTTAAAGAACCAGAAACACGTGTCTAGAGATCAGCACTATCTGCGCCAACTGTGGCAAAACACTCAAACACTCTTGAAGCAAGCAAGTAACCGAAACTGCATTTACCACAATGCCAGGGGCGAACCTTGCTGGAAGGTGAAGCGGTGTGCTCCCACCCCTGTTCCTGTTTAATAGTTCTCCTGTGAGTCAGTGAGCTGACGAGCTGGTGTATTAAGCACCCACATGCCTCTGAGAGGTACCTGACCTGAGAAAGATGTTGGCAGCCTACTCAGCAAACCCCAGATTTCAAAGACTGTAATCTCTACTGATGACGGTTAAAGAACCAGAAACACGTGTCTAGAGATCTGCACTATCTGCGCCAACTGTGGCGAAACACTCGAACACTCTTGAAGCAAGCAAGTCACTGAAACTGGATTTATCACAATGCCAGGGGCGAACCTTGCTGGGAGGTAAAGCGGTGTGCTCCCACCCCTGTTCCTGTTTAGTAGTACTCCCATGAGTCATTGAGCTGACGAGCTCGTGGATGAAGCACCCGCATGCCTGTGAGAGGTACCTGACCTGAGAAAGATGTTGGCAGTCTACTCAGGAAACCCCACATTTGAAAGACTGTAATCTCTACCTATGACAGTTAAAGAACCAGAACCACGTGTGTAGAGCTCAGCACTATCTGCGCCAACTGTGGAAAAACACTTGAACACTCTTGAAGCAAGCAAATAACTGAAACTGCATTTACCAGAATGCCAGGGGCGAACCTTGCTGGGAGGTGAAGCGGTGTGCTCCCACTCCTGTTCCTGTTTAATAGTTCTCCCGTGAGTCATTGAGCTGACGAGCTCGTGGATGAAGCACCCGCATGCCTGTGAGAGGTACCTGACCTGAGAAAGATGTTGGCAGCCTACTTAGCAAACTCCACATTTGAAAGATTGTAATCTCTACTGATGACGATTAAAGAACCAGAACCACGTGTCTAGAGATCAGTACTATCGGCGCCAACTGTGGCGAAACACTCGAACACTCTTGAAGCAAGCAAGTAACTGAAACTGCATTTACCACAATGCCAGGGGAGCACCTTGCTAGGAGGTGAAGTATTGTTCTCCCACCCCTGTTCCTGTTTAATAGTACTCCCATGAGTCATTGAGCTGACAAGCTGGTGGAGGAAGCACCCGCATGCCTGTGAGAGGTACCTGACCTGAGAAAGATGTTGGCAGCCTACTCAGCAAACCCCAGATTTCAAAGACTGTAATCTCTAATGATGACGGTTAAAGAACCTGAAACAAGTGTCTAGAGATCAGCACTATCTGCGCCAACTGTGGCGAAACAACCGAACACACTTAAAGCAAGCAAGTACCTGAAACTGCATTTACCACAATGCCAGGAGCGAACTTTGCTGGGAGGTGAAGCAGGTGTGCTCCCACCCCTGTTCCTGTTTAATAGTACTCTCGTGAGTCATTGAGCTGACGAGCTCGTGGATGAAGCACCCGCATGCCTGTGAGAGGTACCAGACCTGAGAAAGATGTTGGAAGGCTACTCAGCAAACCCCAAATTTCAAAGACTGTAATCTCTACTGATGACGGTTAAAGAACCAGAAACTCGTGTCTAGAGATCAGCACTATCTGCGCCAACTGTGGCAAAACACTCAAACACTCTTGAAGCAAGCAAGTAACTGAAACTGCATTTACCAGAATGCCAGGGGCGAACCTTGCTGGTAGGGGAAGCGGTGTGCTCCCACTCCTGTTCCTGTTTAATAGTTCTCCCGTGAGTCATTGAGCTGACAAGCTGGTGGATGAACCACCCGCATGCCTGTGAGAGGTACCTGACCTGAGAAGGTGTTGGCAGCCTACTCAGCAAACCCCAGATTTCAAAGACTGTCATCTCTACCTATAACAGTTAAAGAACCAGAACCACGTGTCTAGAGATCAACACTATCTGCGCCAACTGTGCATAAAAACTCGAACACTCTTGAAGCAAGCAAGTAACTGAAACTGCATTTACCAGAATGCCAGGGGCGAACCTTGCTGGTAGGGGAAGCGGTGTGCTCCCATCCATGTTCCTGTTTAATAGTACTCCCGTGAGTCATTGAGCTGACGAGCTCGTGGATGAAGCACCCGCATGACTGTGAGAGGTACCTGCACTGAGAAAGATGTTGGCAGCCTAATCAGCAAACCCCAAATTTCAAAGACTGTAGTCTCTACTGATGACGGTTAAAGAACCAGAAACACGTGTCTAGAGATCAGCACTATCTGCGCCAACTGTGGCAAAACACTCAAACACTCTTGAAGCAAGCAAGTAACCGAAACTGCATTTACCACAATGCCAGGGGCGAACCTTGCTGGAAGGTGAAGCGGTGTGCTCCCACCCCTGTTCCTGTTTAATAGTTCTCCTGTGAGTCAGTGAGCTGACGAGCTGGTGGATTAAGCACCCACATGCCTCTGAGAGGTACCTGACCTGAGAAAGATGTTGGCAGCCTACTCAGCAAACCCCAGATTTCAAAGACTGTAATCTCTACTGATGACGGTTAAAGAACCAGAAACACGTGTCTAGAGATCAGCACTATCTGCGCCAACTGTGGCGAAACACTCGAACACTCTTGAAGCAAGCAAGTCACTGAAACTGGATTTATCACAATGCCAGGGGCGAACCTTGCTGGGAGGTAAAGCGGTGTGCTCCCACCCCTGTTCCTGTTTAGTAGTACTCCCATGAGTCATTGAGCTGACGAGCTCGTGGATGAAGCACCCGCATGCCTGTGAGAGGTACCTGACCTGAGAAAGATGTTGGCAGTCTACTCAGGAAACCCCACATTTGAAAGACTGTAATCTCTACCTATGACAGTAAAAGAACCAGAACCACGTGTGTAGAGCTCAGCACTATCTGCGCCAACTGTGGAAAAACACTTGAACACTCTTGAAGCAAGCAAATAACTGAAACTGCATTTACCAGAATGCCAGGGGCGAACCTTGCTGGGAGGTGAAGCGGTGTGCTCCCACTCCTGTTCCTGTTTAATAGTTCTCCCATGAGTCATTGAGCTGACGAGGTGGTGGATGAACCACCCGCATGCCTGTGAGAGGTACCTGACCTGAGAAAGATGTTGGCAGCCTACTCAGCAAACCCCAGATTTCAAAGACTGTAATCTCTACTGATGACGGTTAAAGAACCAGAAACAAGTGTCTAGAGATCAGCACTATCTGCGCCAACTGTGGCGAAACAATCGAACACAGATGAAGCAAGCAAGTACCTGAAACTGCATTTACCACAATGCCAGGGGCGAACCTTGCTGGGAGGTGAAGCAGGTGTGCTCCCACCCCTGTTCCTGTTTAATAGTACTCTCGTGAGTCATTGAGCTGACGAGCTCGTGGAGGAAGCACCCGCATGCCTGTGAGAGGTACCAGACCTGAGAAAGATGTTGGAAGGCTACTCAGCAAACCCCAAATTTCAAAGACTGTAATCTCTACTGATGACGGTTAAAGAACCAGAAACACGCGTCTAGAGATCTGCACTATCTGCGCCAACTGTGGCGAACACTCGAACACTCTTGAAGCAAGCAAGTCACTGAAACTGGATTTATCACAATGCCAGGGGCGAACCTTGCTGGGAGGTGAAGCGGTGTGCTCCCACCCCTGTTCCTGTTTAATAGTACTCTCGTGAGTCATTGAGCTGACGAGCTCGTGGAGGAAGCACCCGCATGCCTGTGAGAGGTACCAGACCTGAGAAAGATGTTGGCAGTCTACTCAGCAAACCCCACATTTGAAAGACTGTAATCTCTACCTATGACAGTTAAAGAACCAGAACCACATGTGTAGAGATCAGCACTATCTGCACCAACTGTGGAAAAACACTCGAACACTCTTGAAGCAAGCAAATAACTGAAACTGCATTTACCAGAATGCCAGGGGCGAACCTTGCTGGGAGGTGAAGCGGTGTGCTCCCACTCCTGTTCCTGTTTAATAGTTCTCCCGTGAGTCATTGAGCTGACGAGCTCGTAGATGAAGCACCCGCATGCCTGTGAGAGGTACCTGACCTGAGAAAGATGTTGGCAGCCTACTTAGCAAACTCCACATTTGAAAGATTGTAATCTCTACTGATGACGATTAAAGAACCAGAACCATGTGTCTAGAGATCAGTACTATTGGCGCCAACTGTGGCGAAACACTCGAACACTCTTGAAGCAAGCAAGTAACTGAAACTGCATTTACCACAATGCCAGGGGAGCACCTTGCTAGGATAGGAGGTGAAGCGTTGTTCTCCCACCCCTGTACCTGTTTAATAGTACTCCCATGAGTCATTGAGCTGACAAGCTGGTGGAGGAAGCACCCGCATGCCTGTGAGAGGTACCTGACCTGAGAAAGATGTTGGCAGCCTACTCAGCAAACCCCAGATTTCAAAGACTGTAATCTCTAATGATGACGGTTAAAGAACCTGAAACAAGTGTCTAGAGATCAGCACCATCTGCGCCAACTGTGGCGAAACAACCGAACACACTTGAAGCAAGCAAGTACCTGAAACTGCATTTACCACAGTGCCAGGAGCGAACCTTGCTGGGAGGTGAAGCAGGTTTGCTCCCACCCCTGTTCCTGTTTAATAGTACTCTCGTGAGTCATTGAGCTGACGAGCTCGTGGATGAAGCACCCGCATGCCTGTGAGAGGTACCAGACCTGAGAAAGATGTTGGAAGGCTACTCAGCAAACCCCAAATTTCAAAGACTGTAATCTCTACTGATGACGGTTAAAGAACCAGAAACTCGTGTCTAGAGATCAGCACTATTTGTGCCAACTGTGGCGAAACACTCGAACACTCTTCAAGCAAGCAAGTCACTGAAACTGCATTTATCACAATGCCTTGGGCGAACCTTTCTGGGAGGTGAAGCGGTGTGCTCCCACCCCTGTTCCTGTTTAATAGTTCTCCCGTGAGTCATTGAGCTGACAAGCTGGTGGATGAACCACCCGCATGCCTGTGAGAGGTACCTGACCTGAGAAGGTGTTGGCAGCCTACTCAGCAAACCCCAGATTTCAAAGACTGTCATCTCTACCTATAACAGTTAAAAAACCAGAACCACGTGTCTAGAGATCAACACTATCTGCGCCAACTGTGCATAAAAACTCGAACACTCTTGAAGCAAGCAAGTAACTGAAACTGCATTTACCAGAATGCCAGGGGCGAACCTTGCTGGTAGGGGAAGCGGTGTGCTCCCATCCATGTTCCTGTTTAATAGTACTCCCGTGAGTCATTGAGCTGACGAGCTCGTGGATGAAGCACCCGCATGACTGTGAGAGGTACCTGCACTGAGAAAGATGTTGGCAGCCTAATCAGCAAACCCCAAATTTCAAAGACTGTAGTCTCTACTGATGACGGTTAAAGAACCAGAAACACGTGTCTAGAGATCAGCACTATCTGCGCCAACTGTGGCAAAACACTCAAACACTCTTGAAGCAAGCAAGTAACCGAAACTGCATTTACCACAATGCCAGGGGCGAACCTTGCTGGGAGGTGAAGCAGGTTTGCTCCCACCCCTGTTCCTGTTTAATAGTACTCTCGTGAGTCATTGAGCTGACGAGCTCGTGGATGAAGCACCCGCATGCCTGTGAGAGGTACCAGACCTGAGAAAGATGTTGGAAGGCTACTCAGCAAACCCCAAATTTCAAAGACTGTAATCTCTACTGATGACGGTTAAAGAACCAGAAACTCGTGTCTAGAGATCAGCACTATTTGTGCCAACTGTGGCGAAACACTCGAACACTCTTCAAGCAAGCAAGTCACTGAAACTGCATTTATCACAATGCCTTGGGCGAACCTTTCTGGGAGGTGAAGCGGTGTGCTCCCACCCCTGTTCCTGTTTAATAGTTCTCCCGTGAGTCATTGAGCTGACAAGCTGGTGGATGAACCACCCGTATGCCTGTGAGAGGTACCTGACCTGAGAAGGTGTTGGCAGCCTACTCAGCAAACCCCAGATTTCAAAGACTGTCATCTCTACCTATAACAGTTAAAGAACCAGAACCACGTGTCTAGAGATCAACACTATCTGCGCCAACTGTGCATAAAAACTCGAACACTCTTGAAGCAAGCAAGTAACTGAAACTGCATTTACCAGAATGCCAGGGGCGAACCTTGCTGGTAGGGGAAGCGGTGTGCTCCCATCCATGTTCCTGTTTAATAGTACTCCCGTGAGTCATTGAGCTGACGAGCTCGTGGATGAAGCACCCGCATGACTGTGAGAGGTACCTGCACTGAGAAAGATGTTGGCAGCCTAATCAGCAAACCCCAAATTTCAAAGACTGTAGTCTCTACTGATGACGGTTAAAGAACCAGAAACACGTGTCTAGAGATCAGCACTATCTGCGCCAACTGTGGCAAAACACTCAAACACTCTTGAAGCAAGCAAGTAACCGAAACTGCATTTACCACAATGCCAGGGGCGAACCTTGCTGGAAGGTGAAGCGGTGTGCTCCCACCCCTGTTTCTGTTTAATAGTTCTCCTGTGAGTCAGTGAGCTGACGAGCTGGTGGATTAAGCACCCACATGCCTCTGAGAGGTACCTGACCTGAGAAAGATGTTGGCAGCCTACTCAGCAAACCCCAGATTTCAAAGACTGTAATCTCTACTGATGACGGTTAAAGAACCAGAAACACGTGTCTAGAGATCAGCACTATCTGCGCCAACTGTGGCGAAACACTCGAACACTCTTGAAGCAAGCAAGTCACTGAAACTGGATTTATCACAATGCCAGGGGCGAACCTTGCTGGGAGGTAAAGCGGTGTGCTCCCACCCCTGTTCCTGTTTAGTAGTACTCCCATGAGTCATTGAGCTGACGAGCTCGTGGATGAAGCACCCGCATGCCTGTGAGAGGTACCTGACCTGAGAAAGATGTTGGCAGTCTACTCAGGAAACCCCACATTTGAAAGACTGTAATCTCTACCTATGACAGTAAAAGAACCAGAACCACGTGTGTAGAGCTCAGCACTATCTGCGCCAACTGTGGAAAAACACTTGAACACTCTTGAAGCAAGCAAATAACTGAAACTGCATTTACCAGAATGCCAGGGGCGAACCTTGCTGGGAGGTGAAGCGGTGTGCTCCCACTCCTGTTCCTGTTTAATAGTTCTCCCATGAGTCATTGAGCTGACGAGGTGGTGGATGAACCACCCGCATGCCTGTGAGAGGTACCTGACCTGAGAAGGTGTTGGTAGCCTACTCAGCAAACCCCAGATTTCAAAGACTGTCATCTCTACCTATAACAGTTAAAGAACCAGAACCACGTGTCGGGGGGCGTGGCCAACCGGGCAACATGGCGGATGCGAGCTGCTGAGGCTCCGACCGTAATCCCCTGACGATCCTGACAGCGATCCTGTGAGGGGACAGGACGTGGCGGCGAGACGCGGTCCCAGAGAGAGGAGACCGCGAGGAGTCCGCGCAGCCCAGCGGGCGGTGATTTCATAGCGCCGGGACCCGGCGCGGCTCGGGAGACGAGGACGCGCGCGGCGGCCTGCGCGGAGGGGCCGGCCGCTTGAGCCCGCGCTGCCACTCGGCGGAGGCCCTGTGACGGTGCCTCGGAGCGGAGAGACCTGCAGGCTGCGAACTGCCGGCGCCTGGGGACGCGACCTGACGGGACCCCTGCCGGGTGCTGGGGCATTGTGAGGGGCCCAGAGGAGGCGGCACGAGGCGGTGCCCAAGACTGCCTGCTGGAGGCCTGCTGCACCCTGTGAGGCGACTGGAGACGGGGCATCGTGGGGCTGTGGCCCGTGCGGACGAAGAGACCCGGACTGCGAGGGGGAGCCTGAGGCCACGAACCGTCGCCGAGCACTGGACAGTACGGTGAGCTGGGGCCGGGGGCCTGTGCCGGTCTCCCTGATGAATGTGAGCCCGCCATGACTGCGACGGCGATGTGAGGTGCGGAAGGCCCTGGCGCCGGGGGGTGATCCACGGTTGCGCCTGAGGCAAGACGTGGGCGCGGGAGCCTGGACTGGAGTGGCCTAGAGCCGGTGCACATTGAGGGACGCCGGGCGGTGAGGGGTACAGCGAGCCCGGAGGACCCGGAGGCCGCGCGCGGGCGGCCGCTGCTGAACCTGAGGCCGGGCATAAACAGGGGCGGACGCCATTTCGTCGGAGGCGCCATCTTGGGTGCGGCTGTGGATGCGCCTGGCCCGCTGGACGCTGCGGGGGTCGCCGACCGGCACACAGCGGAGCAATCTGGGGCCCCCCCCATGAGCCGGTGAGCTGGGGAGTGGAGATCGCGGGAGTGGGACCCCACCCGTGGGACTGGCTGATGGGACTGGACTGACTCACGCCCCAGTGGGCATGAAGACGGCGAGGGCAGAGTGCGTCGGGGGGTGCAGCGGTCTGCTAGCGGGCACCGGTCGGGTGTACCTGGCAGGACTGGAGAGGGCCTAGACCGGAGGACGCGCCAGGGACAAGTGCTGTGGTGCGGTGCCCTGAGGAGTGATGGGTGACTGGTCCCGGGCGCCCCACCTGGGCGGGGAAGCCTTGCTGGTGTGTTTCCCTCTGGAGCCTGTTGTCTGAGCGGACTGTGGGGTGCTCTCTGTCCTCCTCCCGGTTGTTCGCGGCCTGGCGACTGCACCCTCGGAGGCCGAGGAGGACCCCGGCGGCCGCGCCGGGCGACGTGTCGGTGGGTCCGGAGAGCCCACGCCTGGCTGTGGCCGCGACACCTGGGGCCGACTCGTGAATGCCGTCCGCCCAGCAGTACGCAATGGGCCGGCTTCGAGACAAATCGCAGCAGGGACAGCTGCGCGCTGGGAGCCTGGACCCCCCGCAGGGGCGCTCGGAGGGAGGTGCGGAGCCACAAACGGCGGCCCTCTCCGCCAAAATGGACACCATGCTCGCGGCGGTGGAGAGACTCAGCACCACCCTGGACCAGACACGGGAGTCCCTTGAAACAAGGATAGACAAGGTCGCATCGGACTTCACCCTCCTTCATGCTGACCATCGCAAACTGGCCGAGAGGGTAGCGGCTCACGACCAAACGCTCCAGGAGCTTCCGCCTGTTGTCCAGAGCCACAGCGCGGCATTGCAGGATGTGCTGGACCGGGTCCATGCCCTTGAAGACCGGGTGGACGATGCGGAAGGGCGCTCCCGGCGCAACAACATCCGCGCAGTGGGCCTTCCGGAAGGAGTGGAGGGTAGGCACCCGGAGCGCTATGTGGAGACCTGGCTGCGTGATCTCCTGCCCCAAGGGGTACTGTCCCAGCACTTCGTGGTGGAACGGGCACACAGGGTGCCGGCGCAGAAGCTCAAGCCGGGGGCTCGGCCCCGGCCGTTCCTCTTCAGGCTTCTCAACTACCGGGACAGGGATGCAGTTCTGAGTGAAATCAGGAAGTCTGGCGACCTGACAGTGGGCAGCAGCCGAGTCATGCTGTTCCCGGACTACACTGCAGCCGTGCAGCGGCGAAGAAGCAACTACATGGCAGTGAAGAGGCAGCTCCGGGAGCTGGCGCTACCCTACTCCCTGCTGTTCCCGGCCCGCCTCCGAGTGGTGGCGAAAGAGGGGGCCCGCTTCTTCGACTCCCCGGCGGACGTGTGGGACTGGCTGGAGGAGACGGGGCAGTGGACGGGGGCGAGACCCGATGGTCCGGACAGCGAAGGCCGCCCTAAGCGACGATCCAGAAGACGGGGACGCAACGGGGCACGGCAGCTAGCGCATCCAGGACGAGTGGCGCCTAGTCCAGAAAGAATGCGGATGGAACGGCAGGAGGCACTTGAGGCGGTGGCGACGCTTGGGGCATCGCCTGCCAGTGGGCGAATGGAGACTGGTGCGCACAGCGCCCCGGGCACGAGTGGGGCGTCGTCCCCGTCCACTGTGGTCTCGGAAGACTTGCTCTTGCCTGTGGTGACCCCACAAACTGCCGACCTAATGGTGTGATCAGCTGTTGCAGTGTTGCGGACTGGGTGGGGACCATGCAGGTTAGATGGTGCAGAGTACTTGCAGTGGCGCCGCGCTGGGTGACCCTGGGGACCCTAAGCACGGTTTGGGGGGGGCAGGGGACAGGCGCGGGGAGCGACTGGCCTTGTGGGGGGGGTGGCGCATGGCGCGCCCCACTAGATGTCGCAGCCGCGGGCTCCCTCCGTTGCGCCTTGCGCTGGGTCTGCGCGGCAGTTTGGTCCTTGCCACGATGCTGCCCCTCCTTCTATCAGCGGCGATAGGGGAAGGGAACCGCCACTAAAGCGTAGTTACACTCGCGCGAACCCCATTAGGCACCACCCTGCCATAGCCTAATCTTGCTTAGCAACTCAGAAGTTTGGACGAATGCCCCGTTGGGAATACGCCCCATTTGTTAACTTGTTCATAGTAGTTATATTGTTTGTATGGCAGCGCATTAACATGCTCCCTCCGCACTGTGGCCCGCCTTCCTTCCCCGGCGCTGACGCTTTGCCCCTGGCCCGGCTTGCTCGACTGGCTTCGCAATGGCGCACACCAACATTGTGACCTGGAATATACGGGGCATGCACACGCCGTCCAAGCGGTACTCCATCTTTTCCTACTTACAGCGACATTCCGTTGGGATTGCACTCCTACAGGAGACGCATATGACCCAGACGGAGCTAGGCAGACTCTCCAGGCGCTGGAGGGGGCGGACTTATGGCACTGTTTACTCGGCGCACGCACGGGGCACGCTGATCTGGGTGCGGGCAGGCGTCCCCTTCGACTGCAAGGAGGTGGTGGTGGACAGGGAAGGCAGATACACGCTTGTGCGAGGGAAGCTGAATGGGCAGGAGATGTTGCTGGGCTCACTCTACGCGCCTAACGTAGATCAGGCCTCCTTTTTGGTGCACTTGACACAGCTTCTACATCCTTATGCTGGGCTCCCCTGGATGTTAGGGGGGGACTTCAACATGGTGTTGGATGTCCAGTTAGATAGATCCTTCCCTCCCCTCCGTGCAACGACGGCAGAGTCCGGTGCCCGGGCGCTGGGAGACTGGCTCACACACTGGTCGCTGCTGGACCTGTGGCGCATACTACACCCTCAGGACAGGATATACTCTTACTATTCGGCAGTTCATGACCTACACGTACGGCTGGATAGGATCGTGGGCTCCCGGTCCTTGCTCCCGCTTATCGAGCAGTCTGAGTACCTGGGGCGGACACACTCCGACCATAACCCCTTGTGGTTTAGGATTGGCTGGGTGGCGGATCGCCCGCCTGTGCCTACCTGGCGACTCCAGCCGAGCGCGCTGGAGGACCCGGAGTTCCGCTCTTCTCTTGGAACGGCTGTGCTGGAATACTTTGACACCAATGAGGGGACGGCGGGTAGCGCCTTGGTGGAATGGGACGCCCATAAGGTGGCCGTTCGGGGGCACTGCCTGGGGGCCCAGTGGAACATACGTAAGACCCTGTCCGACTCCTTGGCGCGCCTGGAGGACGAACTCCTGCAGTACGAGAGGGAGGGAGAAGGAGGGGGTAGGTACTCCCGTAGCCTGGAGGACCTCCGTGGGAAACACGCGGAGCTCTTGGAGCGGCTCCGTTGCCACAACTACGCAGCGCACACGGCCAGAACGCACGCTAGAGCGGACAGGGCAGGCCGCCTGCTGGCCTGGTTGATCCGCCAGGACGACCGTCGTGACCCGGTCGGGGCGATCCGCACGGAAGAAGGGGTGGTAGTGTACACGCAGCACGAAATACACCGGGCCTTCACGGCTCATTACAGGCGACTGTACACGGCCAGGGGGACGGGTCCTCGAATCCTCCTTGGGGAGTTTATGGCTTCCGTCCACCTACCGGTGGCCTCCAGGGAACACAACGCAGCGCTCGGTGGCCCCCTTTCCCTAGAGGAAATTGGGGAGGCGATACAGTCCATGGCGTCGGGAAAAACGCCGGGGCCGGACGGACTGCCCGCGGAGTACTACAAGGCTTACCGCGAATCTTTAGTGCCGCTGCTGCGAGCACTCTTCAGTAAGGCGCTGGAGGACGGGACGCTCCCACCCTCCATGCGGGAGGCGTTCCTGGTTTCTCTGCCTAAGCCGGATCGTGACAGCACATCCCTGGGCTCCTACCGACCCCTGGCAATGCTCAACGTGGATTACAAAATCCTAGCTAAGGCTCTGGCGGACCGGCTGGCGCCAGTGGTTCCTCACCTGGTGCATCCGGACCAAAACGGGTTTGTCCCTGCGAGGTCCACGTCATTGAACCTTCGGAGATACTTTCGGGTGGCTAGTGAGGCCGTGCACAGGTGGCCCAGAGCGGGGTGCCTTCTTCTAGATTTGGAGAAGGCGTTCGATTGCCTGGAATGGGGCTACCTGTCCACGGTATTGTTGCAGTACGGACTGGACGGGGAATTCCTCCAAATGGTCGACCTGCTCTACAGGAACCCCACGGTTCGTGTCCGGCTGGGCCCCTATGTCTCGGAGGCGGTGCCGGTGGGCCGGGGCACCCGGCAGGGATGCCCTCTGTCCCCACTGCTGTTCGCCCTGGCGATGGAGCCCCTGGCGGCGGCCATGCGGATGACCCTGGGAGATGGTATACCGCTGGGGGACGCGGTTCATCAAGTGTCGCTCTATGCCGATGACCTGTTGGTATACGTCAAGGATGTGGGGTGCATCCCGGAACAGTTGGCCCAGTTGTTGCAGACCTTTGCCACCGTCTCGGGGCTCCGCGTCAATGCAGTCAAATCTTGCCTATACGCTTTCAGCGCAGAAACGGAGAACCCGGGTTACCGCCTGCACGGCACGCCAGTTCAGTGGCGGGAGGGCACCTTTCGGTACCTGGGGTTGCAAATATACCGCTGCCCGACTGACCTCTTTGATGGCAACCTGGGAAGGGCGGTCACGGCGCTCCGGTCGCAGGTGCATTTTTGGAGCACGCTCCCCCTGACGACCACGGGCAGGGTGGCACTCGCCAAAATGGTTATGCTCCCCCGCCTCCTGTACTTCTTTGTTAACCTGCCGACGTATGTTCCCCCCGCCTTTTTCGGTACGCTCACTAGGATGTTGCGGGATTTTGTTTGGGGAACCGGGAGACACAGGCTTGCGCTCGCAAAACTATATTTGCCGACGGACAGGGGTGGTCTGGCGGCTACTTGCTTTGAGCACAACTACCTGGCCGCCCAGCTGCAATGGGTAGCACGATGGTTGGCTGATCGAGGCAGGGACGACACAGCAGCGGCGGAGGCACCCTACTCGCTGGAGCGTGTGACCGGTCTCTTTCACCCCCTGGCCGCGGTTGGGGGGCTGCTGCCGCTCCTCTTAGCTGTGGCACACAGGTGCTTCCGGAGGGCACTGTACCTCACTCGCGCGGTCGTTCCATACGCACCGGCCATCCCCCTGGAGGGCTCCCCCGGAGGCGGGGGGGTGCTTGCGGCCTCTGCATTGGCGGGCTGGTGGGAGGCCGACGTGCACACGCTGGGGGACCTATATAGGGACGGGGAGCTAATACCATATGAGACTTTGGTGTCGGAGGATGGGCTCCCGCCCGGTGGGTTTCTTACACACCGCTCGCTCCTGGCGAGGTTGACCGCTAAATGGGGGAACTTGACTACGGAGCCCCGCCAGCACCTGACCGTGCAATACCTGCACGTCATGGGGAGGGGCGGGCACCTGGTCCGCTGGTTCGCGGCTTCGAAGCGGGAGCACGCGGCGATTGATCTGGGCCCACTACGCGTCAAGTGGGAGCGGGACCTGGGGCGGCCATTCGCCGATAAGGAGTGGGAAAGGGTGCTTAAAGGCCCAGTGCGTGTCCCCAGAAACATGCGGTTCCGCCAAATCCAGCTGTTCATAGTGCACAGGGCCTACCTCACCCCCGAGTTGATCAATAAGTACTTTCGCCGTGATGACGCATCCTGCCCGAGGTGCGGAGAGCTGGGGGCGGGGTTCTTACACATGCTGTGGAGCTGTCCTGGGTTGAGCGCCTATTGGAGGGAGGTCAATAGGCTACTGCAGGGGAGCGTGGGCCGCAACATCCCATTTGACTGGCCCGAGCACATTTTGCACCTCTTCAAGAGACCACCCAAAGACAAGGTAACGTCCCGATTCATGGACCTGGGGCTCGTAGTTGCAAAGCGCCTCATTACCAAGAGATGGAAGGCACACGACTCGCCACACACGTGGGCATGGACCTCCTCACTCCAGGCGTGGGCTAGGGCGGAGGGGACAGCCATCCGTAGGGAGGAGACTCTGGGGCTGCGGAGGGAACCTATGGCGGACCGCTGGGAGCAATTACTTGCTGAGCTCCGGCGTTTAGAAGGGGAGGGGCGCACAGACCAGGAGGGGATGGATGGAAATGCCTGCGCGAGTGACGGCGTGCGATCAGCTGCCCCGTAGATGGGATAGCATAGTCCCTGATGCTTCTGACCCGTAGACAGGGGCGCCTGCGGCCATATGGAGACAACTGCATTCTCAGGGCTGGGGGGGGCGGGCTTGGGGGGGGTGGAGGTTCGTCACAGGGCGAGAAAGGGGACGGGGAACTTTCCGTGTACAACTGTTCAGGCTGCCACTGTTCTGAGTTTTTCCGTTTGATCAGTTTGTGATTCATTGGTTCTCCATGTCTAAGTTGCTTGGATGGCTCACACTGGCTTGTATGGCTAAGTGGCTGATGTGTGGTGGCTGCTGCCCCCTTTTAAGAGACACCACTGGAACTGATGAGACACAGGCATCCAACCCCCGGGCAGGTTGCGACTGGTACATTTCTTAACTGTGGGGATGTCTGGCTGGCTAGGCCAGACACGGATCGGCGACCCGCATATGTTTATATACTTCCATGTGTAATGTATCCTGCTGAACCACGTATGCTTTCTTTGTTATACCTTAAAAAAAGCAATAAAAACAGATTTGCAAAAAAAAAAAGAACCAGAACCACGTGTCTAGAGATCAACACTATCTGCGCCAACTGTGCATAAAAACTCGAACACTCTTGAAGCAAGCAAGTAACTGAAACTGCATTTACCAGAATGCCAGGGGCGAACCTTGCTGGTAGGGGAAGCGGTGTGCTCCCATCCCTGTTCCTGTTTAATAGTACTCCCGTGAGTCATTGAGCTGACGAGCTCGTGGATGAAGCACCCGCATTGCTGTGAGAGGTACCTGACCTCAGAAAGATGTTGGCAGCCTAATCAGCAAACCCCAAATTTCAAAGACTGTAGTCTCTACTGATGACGGTTAAAGAACCAGAAACACGTGTCTAGAGATCAGCACTATCTGCGTCAACTGTGGCAAAACACTCAAACACTCTTGAAGCAAGCAAGTAACCGAAACTGCATTTACCACAATGCCAGGGGCGATCCTTGCTGGAAGGTGAAGCGGTGTGCTCCCACCCCTGTTCTTGTTTAATAGTTCTCCCGTGAGTCAGTGAGCTAACGAGCTGGTGGATGAAGCACCCACATGCCTCTGAGAGGTACCTGACCTGAGAAAGATGTTGACAGCATACTCAGCAAACCCCACATTTGAAAGACTGTAATCTCTACTGATGACGGTTAAAGAACCAGAACCACGTGTCTAGAGATCAGCACTATCTGCGCCAACTGTGACGAAACACTCGAACACTCTTGAAGCAAGAAAGTAACCAAAACTGCATTTACCACAATGCCAGGGGCACACCTTGCTGGAGGTGAAGCGGTGTGCTCCCACCCCTGTTCCTGTTTAATAGTACTCCTGTGAGTCATTGAGCTGATGAGCTTGTGAATGAAGCATCCGCATGCCTGTGAGAGGTACCTGACCTGAGAAAGATGTTGGCAACCTATTCAGCAAACTCCGCATTTGAAAGACTGTAATCTCTACTGATGACGGTTAAAGAACCAGAACCATGTGTCTAAAGATCAGCACTATCTGTGCCAAATGTGGCGAAACACTAGAACACTCTTGAAGCAAGCAAGTAACTGAAACTGCATTTACCACAATGCCAGGGGCGAACCTTGCTGGGAGGTGAAGCGGTGTGCTCCCACCCCTTTTCCTGTTTAATAGTACTCCTGTGAGTCATTGAGCTGACGAGCTCGTGGATGAAGCACCCGCATGCCTGTGAGAGGTACCTGATCCTGTTTAATAGTACTCCTGTGAACATGGAGAGACCTCAGTGCTGCATCTTTGAGCCCAGTACTGATCCTGAAAAGTAATTCTAACCATACTTACCAGTAACTTGATTTTCCTTCCATAGGCTAACATTGATTGGTTTAACTTGGAAGTGTGCAATTTTGGAACTTTAAAATATTCATCTAAAATCAGCCGCACTACAAATTCCGATTTACTCACCTGTTATTAGGAGAGACCTCAGTGCTGCATCTTTCAGCCCAGTACTGATTCTGAAAAGTAATTCTAACGCTTATAAATTCACCCAGGCACTCTCCTTGCAGTACTCTAATCATTCAGTCAGTATCCAAGTACTCATGCAGCGAGCCAGGCATTAGCACATGGACTGCCTCAAACCCCTATCCACTATGCATGCAGAATCCTAACTAACCAACACACTAATAGTTCTTCACTAATACATTCAACAAAAAAAACAATATTTCAGTTTCAATATTTTAAAAAACATTTTTATTTCCATTTATATTAAAAATTTATAATGTAATTTAAAAAATAAAATATGTAAAAATAAACAGTTAAAAAACTGTAAAAATCAGTATAAAAAAATACATATAACTATTATTACATTTAAAAATTATCATTTAAAAAAACCTTCGAAATTCACTGAAAAAACCATAGATTTCAGACATGTTATAGTTAGGAATTAGCATTTAAAAAACCTTAGAAATTCACAGAAAAAAACATAGGTTTCAGGGCTTTTATAGTTAGCTGGACATTTCACTCGTACAAAACCATTGAAATTCCTCCGTTCTAGTTAGTTGTACTCACTATAACTTGCATGCCCGCAATCCACTGCTGATGATGTCACATATTACATCATTCATGACATGGTCAGTGACATCACTGATGCCATCACTGATGACATCTCAAATGACATCACTGATGACATCACTGATGACATCATCCACGTGACAATCATACACCTCATCATACACTAGTATAACCTTTCATCACTCACTGTAAAATACAGAGTACCATATTTGAATCCATTGACACACCAATACAAGTTTCTAAAAACCCACTCTGTGATTCCTAGATCTACACAAACATCTAATCACTTACCTACAGATTCACTCATACATGCTGTCAATGATCAATAGAACACTATCAAATATACTTATACACCTATATTGACATTACACACCAGCACACATCCTATTCACTTATGCAGTCATCCTACTCATTTATGCAAACAACGAATCCTACTTACATTTACTCAGCTACACACATATACAAACACCACTTCATTTATTCTTATAGATAGTAACTCAATTACAAGTATACAGTTATCCATACAGTCACTCATACAATCACTGAGTCTTATGTATACTTATTTATATATAACAACTGTCACATACACTGCCTTTTATTTTTCTAGTTTGTTGGACATGTACCATTAAGAGATATATTTGCTCATCAGCACACCCATAAAGATATTCACTCACCAAAACAACTGTTATAACATGTAGTCTTAACCTCATATACCTACTGAATCAACTATTCACACATCTTTTGGCAGTCACACACCCCCCACCAAACCACACACACATTTGCTCTCCCATACAAATACTCAGTTAACTAATCAACAACTAATATAGACTTTCACATAGCTAGTAACCAACTGGTACAGCAGTTTACACAACAACTGACAAAGTGATACAGATATTCGCACAGTTTAGTCACTATCCAATATATTTAGTGAGACACTATAAAATAGTCAGGTAAACAGTCAATGACACTGCTACTAAATCATCCATCCAGATATTTATATTTATATATCCACTCATTCTTCAATGCAGATTGCTATATATATCATACATTGGATAGCGTAGGGGTAAAAATTACTATTCCAACTCCAAAGAGTGCAACAGTAGGGAAAGCGTTGGATAGCGTAGGGGTAAAAATTACTATTCCAACTCCAGAGAGTGCAATAGTAGGGAAAGTGTTGGATAGCGTAATGGTAAAAATTGCTATTCCCACTCCAGAGAGTGCAATAGTAGGGAAAGTGTTGGATAGCGTAAGGGTAAAAATTACTATTCTGACTCCAGACAGTGCAACAGTAGGGAAAACGTTGGATAGCGTAGGGGTACAAATAACTATTCCAACTCCAAAGAGTGCAACAGTAGGGAAAACGTTGGATAGCGTAGGGGTAAAAATTACTATTCCAACTCCAGAGAGTGCAATAGTAGGGAAAGTGTTGGATAGCGTAAGGGTAAAATTTACTATTCCCACTCCAGAGAGTGCAATAGTAGGGAAAGTGTTGGATAGCGTAAGGGTAAAAATTACTATTCCCACTCCAGACAGTGCAACAGTAGAGAAAACGTTGGATAGCGTAGGGGTAAAAATAACTATTCCAACTCCAAAGAGTGCAACAGTAGGGAAAGTGTTGGATAGCGTAAGGGTAAAATTTACTATTCCCACTCCAGAGAATGCAATAGTAGGGAGAGTGTTGGATAGCGTAAGGGTAAAAATTACTCTTCCCACTCCAGACAGTGCAACAGTAGAGAAAAGGTTGGTTAGCGTAGGGGTAAAAATTACTATTCCAACTCCAAAGAGTGCAACAGTAGGGAAAGCGCTGGATAGCGTAGGGGTAAAAATTACTATTCCAACTCCAGAGAGTGCAACAGTAGGGAAAGCGCTTGATAGCGTAGGGGTAAAAATTACTATTCCCACTCCCGATAGTAAAACAGTTGGGAAAGCACTAGATAGCATAGTGATTCTATGAACATTATAACCAATTCAATAATTTCTTATAAAAAAATTGCATGTTAACAATGTTTTAAAAAAAATATATTATTAAATACCAATTATGTAAAATAAATATTTAAATAAATAAATTTAAATTACATCCCACACTATTCCCCCTTTAACACACAACACACTACACATACAAAATACACAATAGATTTAAATATCAATTTATCTCTTATTTACAATTAATAATACATTCTTTATAATTAATATAGTTATTAATTGACTAATCAATACATATTAACTACGAAATTACAAATATTCACCTATTAATTATTAATTAACAATACATTAATTAGCAATAACAACAAATAAAATACAATAATAAATTATTTATATTTACTATATTTAACTAATAACAATTAATTAATAATAATTACAAATAAATAAAAAATATCATTATTTATTTTATTTTAATTACATCCCACCCTATTCCCCTATAAACCCACAACCCACTACACATAAAAATTCACATAATTAATTTATCAATTAATCACTTAATAAAATTAAATCACCAATTAATTACTAATTAACAATTAATTAATTAACTATAACAATAAATAAATATTATTAATAAACTCATTATAATGTATATAATTAACCAAATAATAAAATAATTTTACAATTAATAATTAATTAACAATTAATTCATCTATTAATATAATTAATTACCAATTATTAATTAATTACCAATTAATTAATCATAAATACCAATTAAACAATACATATTAATTCATTAATTATAATTAAATTACTTCCCACCCTATTCCCCTATAAACCCACAACCCACTACACATAAAAATTCACATAATTAATTTAATTATCAATTAATCACTTAATAAAATTAAATCACCAATTAATTACTAATTAACAATTAATTAATTAACAATAACAATAAATAAATATTAATAATAAACTAATTAAAATGTAGATAATTAACCAATTATTAAAATAATTTTACAATTAATAATTAATTAACAATTAATTAACCAATTAATTACCAATTATTAATTAATTACCAATTAATTAATCATAAATACCAATTAAACAATACATATTAATTCATTAATTATAATTAAATTACTTCCCACCCTATTCCCCTATAAACCCACAACCCGCTCTGATACTAAAACGCTAAATTAAATTTAAAATAAATATTAATCTCTAAACATTTATTTTTAAATGTATTAAAATACATTACAATAATCTTTAACATACAAATAAAATACATATTAAATTACATTACACTAAATAAATATCGATATTATTGACATCGAAATTTTTGCTTACGATATTACTTACATCGATATTAATTACTTCGATATTATTAATTTCGATATTACTTACCTTGGGATCGATATTCTGTCCGTCGATATTCTTGACTTCGATATTATTGTAGGTCGAAATTTAAAACTCTATATTTTGGCTAAACACCTGATGTAATATGTGACATCATCAGCAGTGGATTGCGGGCGCGCAAGTTATAGTGAGTACAACTAACTATAACGGAGGAATTTCAATGGTTTTGTAGAGTAAAATGTCCAGCTAACTATAACAGCCCTGAAACCTATGTTTTTTTCAGTGAATATATATATATATATATATATATATATATATATATATATATATATATATATATATATGCGGAAGCCTTTGCCGCCGCTGTGTGATCAAGGAAGCTTGTCTTCCAAAACGCGTAGCCTGTACCTCTATTAAATATCCTCCTTGTACTTCTGAGAGCGCGTTATTATTGCATTTTGGATCGGAATTGTTCGCCACCTTGCCTTACTGGCTTCACGCGCCACCGATCTACGGGCGGAGCTTCCAGGAAAGGCGGAATTCATTACAGATATATATATATATATATATATATATATATATATATATATATATATATATATGCGGAAGCCTTTGCCGCTGCAATCCCTTAGTTCAATAGACGAAGCAGACACAAAATTGGTGCAAAGTTTTTTATTGTAAACCATTTATGTCCGCCATGGCGCATTTCAGCCTCCAAGAGACCTTGATCACATGACTCTTCAGGAGGAAAAGTGCAGTATTTAAAGTGCTACGTGCAAACAACTGAGGCACACACTACAAGACTCACAAACCAACGCGGACTCATTCGAGTCGCCCATTGGAGGGCTCATATTTTTAAGTGGGAGGTGTGGCCTCTATGCCAAAATGACTGTCACGCCTCTGAAGAGTGCAATGAGCACGAAACACGTCACGCGAGAATCAACAGGCATGCTGTAAACTGGATCCGCCCGCCGATCCATTTTTTTACCTCATGAAGGTTGCTGCAGTGGATGTCAGAGTGCGTCTCCACAGGTGAGAACCTTGGAGCTTTGATTTTTACGCAGCCTCCCAGCCGCGGGAGATGCACCACCTGGAAATTTGGGGCCACGGAGCTCCGAATAACGGAGTCTCAATGTGGAGGCATTCATGGAAGATTGACAAGCCGGATGTGCGAGTGGAGGCCCATTGGTGGTCTTGAAACATCTCAGACAGCGGCACACAACTGAGGTACACACTACAAGACTCACAAACCAACGCGGACTCTTTCGAGTCGCCCATAGGAGGGCTCATATTTTTAAGTGGGAGGTGTGGCCTCTATGCCAAAATGATTGTCGTGCTTCTGAAGAGTGCAATGAGCACGAAATGCGTCAGGTGTGAATCGGCAGGCATGCTGTAAACTGGATCTGCCAGCAAATCCGGCTTTTATCTCATGAAGGTTGCTGCAGTGGATGTCAGAGTGCGTCTCCACAGGTGGGAACCTTGGAGCTTTGAGATATATATATATATATATATAGGTTCATACGAAAATTAAAATTGAAAAAGGTTCATCACCAGCGCAGTGCCAGGGGTGGATTGGAAGAGGCCGAAAGGGCATCTCAAACCACAGGGAAACAAGGCTTGCTGGGATCAGATTATGAACTATTAAATGACCTGCAGAGCTTGGAAAGAGGAGATACAATGGCAACTGGTATCCCTAATCAGTCCCATGGGATAACAGAGACAATGGACATACAGCTATCACAAATACATGGGACTAATGTCAAGCCACGGACTCCATTCAAACAAAAATCTAAATTTGTTCCTATCATGGCGAGAGACTCCATAGATGTTTTTAATGAGCAGATTGTTGCACAAATAAAGAGACTCAACATTGCTATTAACAGTGCCAATAAAAAATTCACTAACCATGAGAGGAGATATTGGCAACTCATCAAGAAGTTGAAAGAAAATCATCAGATTATTATACGTAATTCAGACAAAGGAGGCAACCTGGTATTATGGCCCCTAAAGGAATATTTGGAGGAGGCGTACAGCCAACTTAACAACATGGAGTGCTATAGAAAGGTTTCACCTACAAAATTTAAGGACATCCAGGAGGCATTGTTTTCTCAATTGCTATCTTGGAGGAGTATGGGGTTGCTAAACTGGGATAAATTCACATACCTCAAGAGGAACATGCCATTATCCCGGTGATTTTTTTTTATACCTAAAGTGCACAAAAATATGAACAAGCCACCGGGGCGCCCCTATAATTGCTGCATGTGATGGCCTGTTAGAGAACCTTTCTAGATATATTGACTTTTTCCTGCAGCATTTTGTAAAAAAATTAAAGTCATGTGTGCAGGATACAAGTGACTTCCTGAGAAAAATACAAAATATAACATGGAGGTGCAATTATTTAATGATATCACTCGATGTGTCCTCTTTGTATACTTGTATTAGGCGTAAAGATGGTATGAGGGCGGTTGAGTATTTCTTGATGAGTAGACTGATTGGTCTCTTTCAGCATACCAATATACTTCGCAAAATGTTATTATTTTGCCTGGTAAATAATCTGCTTCTGTTCAACGGGAAGATGTACCAACAGATACAGGGAGTTGCTATGGGGGCCAGCTTCTCTCCCAGTTACGCCTGTTTGTTTATGGGGTGGTGGGAGGATCTGGTCCTCATGCAGCAGCATGAGCAGATTTTTCATAGGAGAGTGGTAACCTGGCTCCGCTATATTGATGACTTATTTGTAGTGTGGGACGGTGATGTTGAAAGTGCAACAGCTTTTATTGAGTTATTGAACAACAATTCGTTTAATCTTCATTTTACATCTGATATAAGCAAGGAGATGGTCACATTTTTGGATGTGGAAGTCGAGATACTGAATAACAGGTTATCTACTACCCTCTATAGAAAACTTTCGGCGGGCAATACATTACTTCATGCCTCTAGTGCACATCCGCCTCACCTTATCAAGAGCATCCCGTATGGGGAGATGCTTCGAATCAGACGGATATGCAGTGAGGAGGATGATTGCAATAGAAAACAAAAGGAAAGCCGAGCTAGGTTTCTAGATAGGGGATATAGCTCTGATGTGATTGAGTCAGCAATTGCCAAGTCCAAGTCTTTGGCCAGACAAGACTTGTTAAAATACAAGAATTCACAAGCTGGCCAAGATGGAGGAGAAGAACCCATAAGGTTGATCCTGGGATTCTCACGCCAAGAAAAACAAATTAGGGCAATAGTGAGAAAGAACTGGCCCATTGTCAAGGATGACCCAGTAATCGGGGGATTATTACCTAATAATCCTTCAGTCACCTTCAGAAAACAAATAGTTTGGGCATGTCCTTGGTAAAAAGCAACCTTGCGGTGAAAGGAAAGGGTTCGTGGCTTATGGCAAGGAAGGGGTTCTTTAAATGCTCACCGTGCAAGGCATGCCAGTATGGAATTAACACCAAGACCTATATACCAGCATTTGTCTCCAAAATATGTGAAGTTGGGCAACATCTTACATGCAAATCTGATTTTGCAGTATATGTGCTAACCTGCAGCTGTAATCTGAAATATGTAGGAAGCACAAAGCTGCCTGTGCACAAAAGAATCCTTCAACGTATCCGGGCTATTTGCAAAAATGATGAAAATTACCCTGTTGCAAGACATTTTAAGATTAACCATAACAGTGACCCAAAGTTTCTGAAGTATTATGTCATAGACACTGTAACCCCTCAAAGAAGAGGCGGTGATAGGGAATCAAAATTGAGGAGGTTGGAAACAACCTATATCCTGCAATTCGATTCCAAACACCCCAGTGGTTTAAATAACAGTGAAGATTTATACACATTCTTCTGATAATTGTGACTTTTATGAACACCATAGATGGACCCTTTTGTAATATGTGGTAGGACAGATGATTTTCGCTTATATTTCCTGTCTTTTGATGAGATGTTCGTCAATAAATTCCACCGCACATGAATTTTTCTATGTCAAATTTTAGGATGGTATTTATATATTTATGATGTTTTAGGATTGATTTTAGGAATCAGTATTGGAAAGTATATTTGTATGCTTCCATATATATCGTATGATTTCTAGTTGGATCTACCTATCATATTTATCATATTTATTGTTGTCCTGAAAACTTTTGCACCTTAATAATTCATGCTGTTTGCACAACCTCTGGACTCACAGTGGAGATGGAATTCTCAACATATGCTGCTTTGATGCAATAACTGTAGCATTGTTCTGATTTAACATGTGAGTCTGAGTAGGGGTGGAGATCTCAAGTGGTCACCTTGTTGTAATCCGGAACTGTTTAGTGTTTATACATTTCTTTTTTTAATTTAAGGTTTATTAGAAACAGCACTTTATGAATTTTGTTAAGCACTTTATATGGTTTCACGGTAAGGGCATAGTGAGAAACAAAATTGACTTATGCATTCATGCTGCTATCAGTAATTGTTTATTTTAAACAAGTGTAAAAAACAAATTTTCAGCCTTGCAGTCATTTTGTAAGGACCTAAATGTATATATATATGTATTTTGAAGTGGTCTGGAGTTTACATTTATGTAATTATCTTTGAGCATTTCTGGTATATTCTGGTATATTGCAGTGTTTTCCCTATGTCCATGATTTAAGCCATTGCACTTGCACTTTAAAAAGCGTGGTATACAGCCAAGAGTTGTCATGTGATCAAGGGCGGGATCGCCCGAAACGCGTAATGGCGGAATTGGCTAAATAAAAATTTGCACAAGAATCCCAGGGTCCACGCTCGTTTGTTCTCAAGAAAGGAGGAGTGAAGGCGAGTTGCAGCATATATATATATATATTCACTGAAAAAACCATAGGTTTCACACACGTTATAGTTAGGAATTAGCATTTAAAAAACCTTGCAAATTCACTGAAAAAACCATAGGTTTCACACATGTTATAGTTAGCGGAAATTTTACTGATAAAAAACCAATGAAATTCCCCCGTTATAGTTAGTGCAGGCAACTATAACTCACGCGACCGCAATCCTCTGCTGATGCTAATACTGTATTTAGACACTTATTTGCCCATGTCTTCTTCCATAAATTTTTAGCTATACATATATTACAAATATTTTTTTTTCATAAAGACACATATGTCATCAGCAGAAGATTGCGCACATGCACATGGAGGACATATGATGCGCTTCGTTGTGAAAGGTAATATTTTAATTTTTCACATCTGTTATTTGCTATGCACAAATGGTGCCCTTCGGGCACCATTTGCACATGGGGTGGGGAGAGTATGGATAATTTTTTTTAAAAAAAAATGTTTTACCGTACGCGTACGGTAAGCGTAATCGGCGAAATTATCGAAAAAATTACAATTCCGTTTTTGGCCTTGGGGGATCTTTGGGGACTCCCCCAACATGGCTAGGTGCTTAGGAGCTGTCTAAACAGCCCCTTTACATGTTTTTGTCCTTTGTTTTTTAATCCCCACTCAGAGTGCGAGAGAGAAAATGGCGGCCGCCGCTTCCTGGTTTCGACCGATTCGAATGTTTACTAAGATCTAACAGCCAATCAGAATCGCGCTCGCGCACGTCACCGTACGCGTACGGTAAGCGCACCGTAAGCGCACCGTAAGCTGGCTCAGATATATATATTGATTTAAAGGCTATTTTCTCAGAATCTACTGAACAGATTTACACCAAACCTACAAAAGGCACTTCCTTGACCTGTAGACTACCTCTCTGCCAAATTTCAAGGAACTCTGTTCAGCCGTTCGGGCTGTAGCTGTGTCTAAAGGTCCTATGGAAAAATGCATGGGAAAAACGCGTTTTAGGACCCCCCTTTTATCTCAGCCCCCGCTTGACGAATCCCCCCGAGACTTTCAGGGTAGGAGCGGAGCGCAGCGCCCCACCTATTTTGAAATTTCGCGAGGATTCGTCGACCGGCGCCAAAGTTATTCAAAATAGAATGTTGCGGTTTTCCTATGGAAACAGGGTCCTAACTATAACTACCTACTGGCGACCGCCAGTAGGTAATATATATATATATATATATATATATATATATATATATATATATATATATATATATATATATATATATCACAAAACCCCTCCTCCAAAGAGCAGACAGAGGACACAAACGGGGTTTTCATGGTCGTTTATTCAGGAGAACTGGACGGCATGACCGGTTTCGGCTGTGCGCCTTCTTCAAATGCCAAAATTCATTGCTGAGCCAACCGAAGAATTTCTAAAATAGGCTCCTCCTTACTGATTAGTGAAGGGCTCACCTGCACCACTTGTAGTCCGTAGAGCACAGCAGCAGCCAAATGTTCAGACTGCATGTCCCACAATGCAGTGTGATGGTAAGTACCAGTGTAGCAGGAGTTGATCACAGCGAGGTTACTGGCAACAAACAACCTCGGGTCCCCCTACTTCCAGCCAGCCAGACACCAAACCAAGGCTGAAGACGTGAGGCAAATTCCTGCCCCTTCCCAAGCAATCTCGGACCGCAATCTTGCAGCAGCATCTCGGTTCAGCAGGGTCATGGGTGGCGGGTCGCAAAACATCCGATCCCTCTACAAAAAAGTAAAAGTTTCACCCATGTAGTTTGCGACCTCACAACGGAAGGGTCCTCTGTTGTGTGCCACGGGCAGCACGCCATATATCACAAAACACCTCCTCCAAAGAGCAGACAGAGGACACAAACGGGGTGTTCATGGTCGTTTATTCAGGAGAACTGGACGGCATGACCGGTTTCGGCTGTGCGCCTTCTTCAAATGCGCCTTCTTTATATGCGGAAGCCTTCGCCACTGCAATGCCTTAGTTCAACAGACGAAGCAGACGCAAAATCGGTGCAAAGTTTTTTATTGTAAACCCTTTATGTCCGCCATGGCGCGTTTCAGCCTCCAAGAGGCCTTGATCATATGACGCTTCAGGAGGAATAGTGCAGTATTTAAAGTGCTACGTGCATTTGAAAAAGTAACTGAAGTGTATCACATGGTCAATAGACATAGAAAAACACAATGATACATGCTAGGCAAATGCCTTAGTAAGATTCAATTAGAGCACCAGTCACAAATCTAGATAGATCACTGTACATAACACAACATCATTGGATGTTAAATGTTTTGAAAATAACAGTCCTATTTCAGGGAAATTTATAAAATATTTATAAAAATATCTAAAATAACACAATTGCTTAAAACCTTAAAAAGATATCAAATATAACCCCAGTGGGTGTGAATTTGTTTGCATAAGCAAAAATAATAATTCAATCAAGGATTTGTTACACCTAAATGGACTAAAAAACTTTCTCAATAACATCTATTCACAATCAATAAAAGAAATGCATAGAATATCATTGATCGGTATAAAAACGATGTTTTTGATAAGAATGTATAAAAACTTTGCATGATAAACACCTTTCTATAAGACAAATTGTCACTTGAGAAATAACGCAGCCCAAAGTGCCAGTGCAAAAGAGACAAACATATGGTAACAGATCCAGCCCAATTGGGCATGATACTGAATTTCTATGTCAAGAACTTGATTATACAGTACAATAGTGAATTAAATATGTGCTAAAAACCAATAGTGAAAAACTGCTCTACAAATATTTATGTACACGAAATGGCGGATGAATTTATGAGGAATTCATATATAGGTGCCAATTCCGATCCGGTAAAAACCGGGTACGAACCGTCGGACGGAGCCTTTTCTCCGTCCGACTCGTACCCGGTGCGAAATCCATCCGAAAATGCAAGTACGATTCATACGGAAACACCATTTCCGTACGATTCGAACAAAACACCGACCGAACAGAAACTAAACACAATTCCGATCCTGAAAGGAGCCGACGTGACGTCGGTACGCATCCAGCCTACGTTTCACGAACCAGGAAGTACGATTCGAACCGACGTCATCCCGCACGGAAAATATTTACCGGCTGCCAAAAACTGCCGGGAAATCAGGACGACACACGCAAGGAGCAGCTGGACGCGACGAACAGACATGGACCCGAACCTACGTGCCATCCCTGCCCTCCTAGCAGTCCACCTGGCGTACAGGAACCGACGCAGACGCCGCAGAAGGTCAGCACAACAACCAGGGGCAAAGGGGGGGGCAGGGGCAGGACACACAACACCAACACATGGTACCAAATCACACATGGCCTGGACATACCTGACCATCAGGGCCTGGTCACTTCCAGGGGGTGGGGGCAAGGCCAGCAACGCAAGCGTCCGCCACAACGGAAGTGGATGGTCACGCGAACCGGTACGTACCCTACCCAGGCCGCAAGAGCGTGGGTACGGAACGTACCACGCGTCCCCCTACGTCACTCCAACAATAGCGGTACGGCCCGTACCCACGTCAGAAAGGCCTTGGTACAGCTCGTACCAGCATTGCTGGGGTCATGTAGGGGTACGCGTGGTACGACCCGTAGCCACGCCCCCAAGGCCTGTGTACGGTGCGGACCCCACGGCCCGCAACAATGGTGGGACGCACCGTACCCACACACCAAAGGCATGGGTACGGCCCGTACCCAGGCACGCAGAGCGTGGGCAGGGGTATGTACGGACCGTACCCCCACCCGTGGAAGTACGGCCCGTACCCCCACCCGTGCATGTACGCCCCGAACCCCCACTCGTGTATGTACGCCCCGAACCCCCACCCGTGTATGTACGCCCCGAACCGCCACCCGTGTATGTACGCACCCAAGCGCCACCCGTGTATGTACGCCCCGAACCCCCACCCCACCCTGGTATGTACGCCCCGAACCCCCACCCGTGTATGTACGCACCCAAGCGCCACCCGTGCATGTACGCCCCGAACCCCCACCCCACCCTGGTATGTACGCCCCGAACCCCCAGCCGTGTATGTACGCACCAAACCCCCACCCGTGTATGTACGCACCAAACCACCACACCAGCCGTGTATGTACGCACCAAACCCCCACCCCAGCCGTGTATGTACGCACCGAACCACCACCCGTGTATGTACGCACCGAACCACCACCCGTGTATGTACGCCCCCGAACCCCCACCCCAGCAGAGTATGTACGCCCCGAACCCCCACCCGTGTATGTACGGACCGAACCCCCACCCCAGCCGTGTATGTACGCACCAAACCACCACCCGTGTATGTACGCCCCCTAACCCCCCCCAGCCGTGTATGTACGCACCGAACCACCAGCCGTGTATGTACGCACCAAACCCCCACCCGTGTATGTACGCACCTAACACCCACCCCAGCAGAGTATGTACGCCCCGAACCCCCACCCGTGTATGTACGGACCGAACCCCCACCCCAGCAGAGTATGTACGCCCCGAACCCCCACCCGTGTATGTACGGACCGAACCCCCACCCCAGCCGTGTATGTACGCACCAAACCACCACCCGTGTATGTACGCCCCCGAACCCCCCCCCAGCCGTGTATGTACGCACCGAACCACCAGCCGTGTATGTACGCACCAAACCCCCACCCCAGCCGTGTATGTACGCACCGAACCACCAGCCGTGTATGTACGCACCAAACCCCCACCCCAGCCGTGTATGTACGCACCGAACCACCACCCGTGTATGTACGCACCGAACCACCACCCGTGTATGTACGCACCAAACGCCCACCCGTGTATGTACGCACCAAACCCCCACCCGTGTATGTACGCACCTAACACCCACCCCAGCAGAGTATGTACGCCCCGAACCCCCACCCGTGTATGTACGGACCGAACCCCCACCCCAGCAGAGTATGTACGCCCCGAACCCCCACCCGTGTATGTACGGACCGAACCCCCACCCCAGCCGTGTATGTACGCACCAAACCACCACCCGTGTATGTACGCCCCCGAACCCCCCCCCAGCCGTGTATGTACGCACCGAACCACCAGCCGTGTATGTACGCACCAAACCCCCACCCCAGCCGTGTATGTACGCACCGAACCACCAGCCGTGTATGTACGCACCAAACCCCCACCCCAGCCGTGTATGTACGCACCGAACCACCACCCGTGTATGTACGCACCGAACCACCACCCGTGTATGTACGCACCAAACGCCCACCCGTGTATGTACGCACCAAACCCCCACCCGTGTATGTACGCACCTAACACCCACCCCAGCAGAGTATGTACGCCCCGAACCCCCACCCGTGTATGTACGGACCGAACCCCCACCCCAGCAGAGTATGTACGCCCCGAACCCCCACCCGTGTATGTACGGACCGAACCCCCACCCCAGCCGTGTATGTACGCACCAAACCACCACCCGTGTATGTACGCCCCCGAACCCCCCCCCAGCCGTGTATGTACGCACCGAACCACCAGCCGTGTATGTACGCACCAAACCCCCACCCCAGCCGTGTATGTACGCACCGAACCACCAGCCGTGTATGTACGCACCAAACCCCCACCCCAGCCGTGTATGTACGCACCGAACCACCACCCGTGTATGTACGCACCGAACCACCACCCGTGTATGTACGCACCAAACGCCCACCCGTGTATGTACGCACCAAACCCCCACCCGTGTATGTACGCACCTAACACCCACCCCAGCAGAGTATGTACGCCCCGAACCCCCACCCGTGTATGTACGGACCGAACCCCCACCCCAGCAGAGTATGTACGCCCCGAACCCCCACCCGTGTATGTACGGACCGAACCCCCACCCCAGCCGTGTATGTACGCACCAAACCACCACCCGTGTATGTACGCCCCCGAACCCCCCCCCAGCCGTGTATGTACGCACCGAACCACCAGCCGTGTATGTACGCACCAAACCCCCACCCCAGCCGTGTATGTACGCACCGAACCACCAGCCGTGTATGTACGCACCAAACCCCCACCCCAGCCGTGTATGTACGCACCGAACCACCACCCGTGTATGTACGCACCGAACCACCACCCGTGTATGTACGCACCAAACGCCCACCCGTGTATGTACGCACCAAACCACCACACCAGCCGTGTATGTACGCACCAAACCCCCACCCCAGCCGTGTATGTACGCACCGAACCACCACCCGTGTATGTACGCACCGAACCACCAGCCGTGTATGTACGCACCAAACGCCCACCCGTGTATGTACGCACCAAACCACCACACCAGCCGTGTATGTACGCACCAAACCCCCACCCCAGCCGTGTATGTACGCACCGAACCACCACCCGTGTATGTACGCACCGAACCCCCCCCCAGCCGTGTATGTACGCACCGAACCACCAGCCGTGTATGTACGCACCAAACCCCCACCCGTGTATGTACGCACCTAACACCCACCCCAGCCGTGTATGTACGCACCGAACCACCACCCGTGTATGTACGGACCGAACCCCCACCCCAGCAGAGTATGTACGCCCCGAACCCCCACCCGTGTATGTACGGACCGAACCCCCACCCCAGCCGTGTATGTACGCACCAAACCCCCACCCGTGTATGTACGCACCAAACCACCACCCCAGCCGTGTATGTACGCACCAAACCACCACCCGTGTATGTACGCACCAAACGCCCACCCGTGTATGTACGCACCAAACCACCACACCAGCCGTGTATGTACGCACCAAACCCCCACCCCAGCCGTGTATGTACGCACCGAACCACCACCCGTGTATGTACGCACCGAACCCCCACCCCAGCAGAGTATGTACGCCCCGAACCCCCACCCGTGTATGTACGGACCGAACCCCCACCCGTGTATGTACGCACCAAACCACCACACCAGCCGTGTATGTACGCACCAAACCCCCACCCCAGCCGTGTATGTACGCACCAAACCCCCACCCGTGCATGTACGCACCGAACCTGCTATAAGAATGGGGTGTGCAAAACACCCCCAGCAGTGCCCAGACACAGGAGGGGTGGGTGCAGGGTCCTCCCAGCAGTGCCCAGACACAGGAGGGGTGTGTGCCTATCACTCCCAGCAGTGCCCAGACACAGGAGGGGTGTGTACCTATCACTCCCAGCAGTGCCCAGACATCGGACAATATACCCCATCAACAAGTTCAGTGACCTACAAGGGTGATACCCCAGATGCAGGCGGAGCCATCGCTGAGCCAGCATGGCTATATTGAAAGGCAACCCTCACACATCCAGGAAATGTAGACACAGCACAGCACAGCATTTGGGAGACACCCTGCAGGAAAAATGGCCTGGGCCACAGAGGACGGAACACACCTTGGGACAATGTCACCATACAGTGAGAGCAAACATGACCAAATACCATTTGCAGAGACCTTTGTGATGGCACGCAGATGGCAGGGTACACCCCATGAGCAGCACACTCCAACATTTCACAGACCCCTAACACATTATCACCACCCCAACGCAGGGAGCACCAGCACCAACAGCAAGTCCAGGAAAGCATCAGTGTGCAAAACAAAAAGAAAAGGCTTTATTCAGCAGGAAAATATATCAGAGAAAATGTCCACTATGTACAAGGGCCATGGGCCAGCCCAGCAGCAATGTCCGGGGGGGGGGTACACATCGGGACGTGTGTCCCCTAGCTTGCCTGCACAGTTCACAAGTCCATTTCATCCACAGAAGAGGGGGCATCAGGGGGGAGGGTGGAAACAGGCACCGCAGGGACAGGAGGGGAAAGGGTAGGTGTTGTGGGTGCAGGGAGGGATGAATCTGCCACAGGGGGGGTGCCAGCGCCAAAGGTGGAGGACAGAATGGCGCTGCACACGTCGGCAAGTTCCCCCAGCGACTCCCCCGTACCCAATCCAACCACAGGCCCCAAGGAGGGGGGGGGGGCAAAGGGATGGGTCGCAGCGCCACTGGGGGAGGGTGTGGACAGGGTGGGGGACTCAACTCCCCTGGCCGGGTCCCGCCTCCACCGCTTGCGGGGTGGTGTCATCCTGGGGCTGGGGGGCACACTCGCAGTGGATGATGCTGTCACTGACTGTTGGCCAGGAGAGCTAAGGGGAGTGGATTTGGAGGGAGTGGGTTGTGTGGAATGCGGACTCCCACTGTGGCTGCGTGTTCTACGTTTCCCCCCCGACCCAGTGGGTGTGCCTTCCTCACCCTGTGTGTGCGTGACAGGAGGTGTGCGCTTCGACTTCCCTGGTGGTGTGGTGCCTGTGTCTGTTGGGGTGCGTGCACGCTGACGTCTGGATGTGCGTGGGACAGGCACGGGAGTGGGAATTGTGGATGGGGCAGGGGTAGGGGGTGTTACGCAGCGCTGCAGGAGATCCAGTGCTGCAGTCAGTGTGGAGTCTATGGACCTCAGCAACTGCCGTTGGTCAGACTGCGCAGCCGACATGCCCTCCATGTATGCCTCCATCTGGGTCAGCACCTGGGTGTGGGCATGGAGGACATTTAGCATCGCAGTCTGACCAACCTGCAACTGCCTCAGGATGTCCACAGACTCCGCACTCACCGCAGCAGTGGTGACAGGGGCAGGGGGTGCGGTGCCTGGCAGGAAGGAGACATGTGGGGACCGAGCACGGAGGGAAGGGCCACGAGCATGTGGGAGGCCGGTGATGGAACCTGAGGTGGCGGGGGGATGTGGAGGGCTGCCATCAGCTGGGGGGGCAGACTCCGCCACCTCTGGGAGCTCAGCCTCGGACCCGTCTGCGTCATAGTCTGTGTTGGCAGTCAACAGGTCCTCCGCCTCACTCCCTTCGGCCTCCGTGCCACTCCATGTGCCAGACAGGACAGCACTGCTGGTACTGGTGCTCAATCTCTCCTCCCGGTCCGTGCTAGTGTCTCCTTCCGTGTCCCCCGGCGATGCTGTGGGCAAGGTGAAGAGACAGGAGAAAATCAGACACCTGTACACTTATGTCACATGAGTCAAATATACATAGGTCACATTGCATAGCCTGAAAAGCAACAGGAGTAACACCTACAAAACAATGTACACATGTAGGCCATGGAACACACAGTTTTTCTACCCACCATGCCACTGAGACACAATGGAGATCATGACACAACAGCAAATCACTGCACCTGAAATTTTAGAGAGGAGTCAGCCTCTGGGGACAAATGTGCACAGCACCTGCACCACACTGCGTCGTCAAAAAGGGATGAGCATGAATCATATCCATTTACTCTTGCCGCATGCTGCAAAGGCAATACATGAAACCAGGCCACACATGACAGGGTCACTGCACCTTGAGCGTATGTCCAGTCAAACATCACACACAGGCTAAACCCAGCAAGGAGGATGAAGCTTCTGACATGTAGGCCTTGTACGCACAAACCACCCACACCTGAGACAATCTCATTGAGACGGAGAAAGTATGTACACCTCTTACTCTGGGATGGAAACACATGGCCTCCACTAATTCATGACTGTAAACACACAGCCCCTGGTGGCCATGTCCACACATCATTGACAGGCAAACATCATCAGATTGTCTCAACAACACACACAGGTAATGCCCACTGTGAGTATGCACAAGCAAAATGGGTCCCCCTGTACAGTGGACACATGTAGCAACCTGTAGGTCCTAACAGTTGAGCCCAGGGTACAATGCCACCCTACGCAACCCATGGCAAAGACACAGTGAATGGCCATATTGTTGGATGACGCACATGATACCTAGGAAGAGGTGCCCCAGGGCACAGTAGTGCCCACACTCCTCCATGGTCCAGGATGGACATGACTGCAAATTAAGCAACCGTCCCTGCACTTAGCAGGCCTCCCACTCAGGCACATCATGTCAGAGGGCACACAATTGGACATGCATGCTGGAAGGCTGTACATTTTGGAGACACACCCCTATGTCGTGATTCACAATCAGTGCCAAGTGACATGGACACCACAATGACTGAAATTGGCCATGGCACACGCAAGGTCCCCATACCTGTGGCACATCACCCCCACACATGATGCTGATAGCATAGGGCACCTGCATGAACTGCCTGCATAAATAACCTTGTGCAAGAGTGGCGACAGACCAGGGAACACATTGCAAGGAGGGGAAGGGAGGGAGTGAGAACAGCACTGTGCTACTTTGTGGAGAAGTTGACGCACTGCACAATCAAACCCTGGCAGTGTATCCATGCAACTGCACACTTACATTGGCTGGGGACACACAACTGACACACATGTACCTACCCCCTTCCTGCTGCTGCCTCTCCTGTAGGCGCCTGTCCATATCGGGGAAGACCACCGCCAGCACACGCTTCTGGATGTGGGTCAGACGACGGCGGCCACGGTTCTTACGGCTCTCAGGTGAGTCCCCCAGCAGGAGCCGTGCAATCCTCCTCGTCCAGCACCGGATGTCCTGCCAGCGTTTCCTCACCTGAGACAGGCTCCGCCTCCGACCCTCTGTACCCCTCACGGCACTGACGGCTTCCCTCCAGATCTCCCCCTTGGCAATGGCGCCTACCTGTGAGGATGCAAAAGAGAGAATACATTAATCCACATGAGCAAAGACACAGAGACACACATATAGAACAATCCTCATTATGAACAGGCCATGGTATGCATGCAACTAATTGCACCTTTGTCATAGGGACATTATCCACTGTGGAAGGCCAAATGCACTACGTGCCAGTGGAAGCACACGGGTGGCATGAGGGGTACCACACACTCACTGACCAGGGATCACACTGTGCCTCACAGGCTACACCAGGATTATGTACAGCACCTCACAGCAGTCACCTGCCCCAGCACACTGATGCTACCTCAGCAGAGTACACAGACACACACAGGTACAGGACAATCACATGGCATTGCCAACTGCGGGTACACACCTCACTCTGCCCATGTGCCAGTAGACGGGGGTGTCACAGGTGTGGGGCTGGCTCAGCACGGCATGCACACAGCACTGCTCCCTGCTCACATCCGATGGCCAGGCCATATCCATCCCTCATGCTGCTTGTGTGCAACACTCCCCATATGCACTCACCCACATGACAGGGGACTAACACACACACCAATGTGCAGGGGACGAACACGGCCTTTGGACACTCACAGCACAGGTACACTGAACAAACACACATCCATGGGTACTGACACCTGTCACACTGGGGGGAACACAGGATCACATCAGGACTGTGGAAACAACATCCCCAGGAGGAGTATGCAGGCAGAATGTGGCATGCACCTTGCATTCATTGTCACAGTAGGCACTATGCAAGTGAGGAGTGCACACAGGAAACACAGCATGCTCTGCATGGGTGACATGAGGCCTTCCACACCCTGGGACCCACTCCAAACAACAGTGCATGTCTGTCACACATGGACACAATGCCAGAAGTCACTGTCACACAAAAGGGGCACAGTCTAAGCTAGTGGAGTCTGCACTCACCTGAACCCCTGGTCGACCATACAGGCTCTGGAACTGTGGGAGGATCACATCTATCAGGGCAAGGTTCTCCTCCTGGGTGAATGGCTGTGACCTCTCCACAGTCCTGGACATGGTGCCAGAGGAATCACTATCAGCAGCAGTGGTCATGGATGAATGGATGTGCAGGCAAGTGCTCTCTCATGGGACCTGGCTGCCTTATATATGCCTGGCTGGCCTGTTCATGTATAGGAGTACAGATTGATTGGTCAGTCACATTAGCATCCTACGTTTCATCCAATCCCTTCAAACCTACCCCAGTGTGTGGCTTTGCATGGTTTCAGTTTTGATAATGATGTCAAGTCAACATCCACATTGCAACAATGTAGATTCTTTCAAACTGACTTCTGCTGTGCACCTGGTGCTCAAATTCAAAAATTTAACTCAGTCTCCATGGCAACCATCAGGCATTTAGGCCCTTATACTTGTCCCTCATGTGTCCCCTATGTGTTTTCATACATTTACACACAGGTACGGTGCGTTCCACGCCCTAGGGCACCCCACAAGCAGTGATACCGACCGTACATGCGCTTGTACGGTCCGGATCACAATATGGGCGCTGGCGTATGCGTACGCCACAGTAGTACGGACTGTACACGCGCTTGTACGGTCCGGATCACAATATGGGCGCTGGCGTATGCGTACGCCACAGTAGTACGGACTGTACACGCGCTTGTACGGTCCGGATCACAATATGGGCGCTGGCGTATGCGTACGCCACAGTAGTACGGACTGTACACGCGCTTGTACGGTCCGGATCACAATATGGGCGCTGGCGTATGCGTACGCCACAGTAGTACGGACTGTACACGCGCTTGTACGGTCCGGATCACAATATGGGCGCTGGCGTATGCGTACGCCACAGTAGTACGGACCGTACAAGCGCGTGTACAGTCCGTACTACTGTGGCGTACGCATACGCCAGCGCCCATATTGTGATCCGGACCGTACAAGCGCGTGTACAGTCCGTACTACTGTGGCGTACGCATACGCCAGCGCCCATATTGTGATCCGGACCGTACAAGCGCGTGTACAGTCCGTACTACTGTGGCGTACGCATACGCCAGCGCCCATATTGTGATCCGGACCGTACAAGCGCGTGTACAGTCCGTACTACTGTGGCGTACGCATACGCCAGCGCCCATATTGTGATCCGGACCGTACAAGCGCGTGTACAGTCCGTACTACTGTGGCGTACGCATACGCCAGCGCCCATATTGTGATCCGGACCGTACAAGCGCGTGTACAGTCCGTACTACTGTGGCGTACGCATACGCCAGCGCCCATATTGTGATCCGGACCGTACAAGCGCGTGTACAGTCCGTACTACTGTGGCGTACGCATACGCCAGCGCCCATATTGTGATCCGGACCGTACAAGCGCGTGTACAGTCCGTACTACTGTGGCGTACGCATACGCCAGCGCCCATATTGTGATCCGGACCGTACAAGCGCGTGTACAGTCCGTACTACTGTGGCGTACGCATACGCCAGCGCCCATATTGTGATCCGGACCGTACAAGCGCGTGTACAGTCCGTACTACTGTGGCGTACGCATACGCCAGCGCCCATATTGTGATCCGGACCGCACAAGCGCGTGTACAGTCCGTACTACTGTGGCGTACGCATACGCCAGCGGCAATATTGGCCCAGGGACCCTATACACGCGCTCCGAGCGTATGTACGGTGCGTATAACAACTGTCAGTGGTGACAGGCGGCACACAGACAGGAATGGAGCGGACAGGTATTGCCAAGGGTGGACACCAATGCATTGTCTGTGCAATACCACCTGTGTGTGACACAGGTGTGTCAGGATGTGATGTGGCACTTTACCCCTGAGGTGTGGGCAAAGCACATGTACGATGAGCTGTGTACACATGTCGTGTGTGATGGTGCGCATTGTACCACACATCCCCTGCACTCCTTTGACATGTGTGCATGTCGTACACACTAGTGGAGCCATGAGTCACTTGCATGTCCCAGTCACGGACACCCGCACCTGTCCCCTGATGCCAGGTACACGGAATATTACATATGACACGTGTATGGCTGCGTTGCATGCTGCAACCATGTCATGTGTGTGGCATGTCTTTCCATGATTTTGCTGTAGGTGTGTGATTCAATGTGTCAGCAGTTGCTGCTGCCAACATGTGTCTGTGTGTCGATGGGCATGGCACACTGTTCCGCACACCAGCCCACATATGTGATTTGCCATGAGGTGTGTATGTATCCAACTACACGGAGTATCAACACAAGTACATATCCACATGCTCCCTATGTATGTTCTGTCTCGACATGTACTCCTCAAAGGCAATGTGTGTGGCCTGTCCTATTCCTATGACATGTGACCAGTGCATATCGCATCCAACTACCTGTCTGTACCATACGCATACTACCTCTGCACATGTGTGGATGTCTGTGAATCCTGTGATGCGTGTGCATGTTCACTTACACTGGCCCACAGCTAGTCTCATGCCATGTCATCGTGATCTTGCCCCCCTCCGTTAGTGGCTGTCCCTTGGTAGGAGTGTAACCTGACTGGCGTTCGTGTCCAGGAACTGTGGCACAGACCTGACTCACAACGTGGCATATGTGTATTGGCTGTGTAACATGTGCTCAGTGCATTGACGATGTTGTTGTACAGTGCTCACTCTTAGGTGTTCCTTCCATTTCACTGCAGGGCTCCGCCTCTCCCTCGACGTATGCCAGACATTGCTGCCCTGCATGAACGGGACTGTATACGCCGCTACAGATTCAGCCAACGGTTGATTGATGAGTTGACTGGCCGGCTGGAAGCACAACTCCTCCCGCGCCACAGGTATCCAAGTGCACTGACACCCAAGTTGAAGGTGATGGCAGCCCTACATTTCCTTGCCACGGGTACGTTCCAACATACCATTGCTGATGTCGGGGGCATGTCCCAGACGATGTTCAGCCGTGTTCTGCATGATTTCTTAGAGGCCATGTTGGTTCACCTGGATGAGTACATTAAATTCCCAAATCGTGAGCAGTTGACAGATGTCAAGCGTGAGTTCTATGCCCTGGGAGGGATGCCCCATGTCATTGGGTCCATAGATGGGACACATGTTGCGTTGGTACCACCACAGGCACAGGAGGTGGTGTATAGGAATCGCAAACATTATCACTCCATTAATGCCCTTGTGGTGTGTCTGTCCAACATGGTGATTTCACATGTCTGTGTTCGCTTTCCAGGATCAGCACACGATGCCTTCATCATGAGGCGTAGCAGGGTGCCAGAAATGATGCTGCAGCTGCGGAACGAGCGAGCATGTATTGTTGGTGGGTAGACTCTGGCAGTTCAGTGTTTGGCGTCATCTTCCAATCTCACTGCCTGTGCTGACACACTTCTGTCCATGATGTTTCCTTGTAGGGGACGCTGGCTATCCCAACATGCCATGGCTGATGACGCCTGTCCGCAACCCCAGCACGGCTGCCGAGCACCTCTACAACAACGCACATGGGCGGACCAGGAGAGTCATTGAGAGGACGTTTGGACTTCTGAAGAGCCGATTCCGGTGCCTCCACAAGACCGGCGGAGCACTCCCATATGCCCCGGTGAAGGTGTGCAAGATCATCATCGTCTGCTGCATGCTGCACAACATGGCAGTGGAGGAAGCTGTTCCACTCATACTGGATCAAGATGACCAGGACCATCCACCCGTGGAGGATGAAGGGCTTGGTGACGGGGCAAGTGATGTGGAGGAGGAGGAGGCTGTGGAGGACATGCGGAGTCGGCTCATACGCAACTTCTTTGCTTAGTGGTGAGTTCCAGTGTCTGAGTGTGCACGCATTGGGCCGTGTGTGGCATGTGTTGCAATGTGTGTGTCCATCTGCATGTCTGCCAAGTGAGTCAGTGGTGTGTATTGAAGTGTCACTCAAGTGATGGCGCAATGGAAGGATGTTGTCTGAGGGTCATCATTGTCACCTGTCATGTTAACAACATGATACGTGTTAAGTACATGCTTGCGGATGTGCTCCTTTGTGCTGAATCCTTGTGTGTCTCTCTTCCACAGGTCCATGTGCATGCTGTCTGCTGGTGGCATTGTTGTGCTCCTGCTACTCCTCATGAACACAGCGACATGTGCTGATTCAGCGTCACATGCACGGGCAAGTGTTGAAATCTCCTCAGGGTAAGGGATGCCTCACGTCGTTTTGGGTGTGTGAATTGTTTGTAGTCTGTGTGCACTTCTCCGGTTCATGTGTGTTCCATTTGCATACATGGTGATCCTACATGGGGAACATGACATGGGGCAGGCTTCACCTGGAGCCATGCTCAGACTTGGTGACTGTCATGTGGCAGGGGATTGGGGATTGTGATGAGGCCATCATTGTGTGTAACACTGGCCTCGGAAACATACAGGTTGCACCGGGTTGACATGGTGTGTGATTGCCCCATCAGGGCCTCAATGGTGTATAGCGGCCTCTCCGTGGCAGCAGGGGGTGTTTAGCTGTTATCCGTCACTTGTGTGCCAGGTCAATGGGATGCCAGCATCTGTGTTGCAATGGGGGGTGCCAGTGTTGCTCCCACATGTACATCCACATGACCTGTGTATGTGTTGACAGAGTATCATTGTCATTCCAACACACATGACTAATAAATTAGTCCCTCTGTCTCCAAGGTGCCTCTTCCCTGTCAATGGTGCCCTGTTGCCACTGTGCGTGCCGCAGGTCTGGCATAGTTTTCATAGGTGGTGCATATGTGTCTATGTGTAGAGTGACAAGATGCTAGGGGTTTGTCAGGGAGTGGGAACTGTATTATGCACAAGATGCACAGTTCCATCCACCTCAAGGCAAGAGAGACCATCCCCCAGGGAAACTACAACATCTGTGTAGAATCCTACCCTGCAGTCTACGGACATGTGCCTCACGACTCCCATGGTACTTGTCCATATCCGGAGTGCATCTGCACAGCTCTGCTACTGCGTCGGGCAACCAGGCCACATCAACGTCCTAACGGGATGGGGGGAATGTTTCACAGCCAGCTGCAGGATGACCTTCTAGATCCACGCCCACACTCATGATGCAGCCCACAACCCCAACACAACCATGTGGCACAGTGATCCTAAACTGCATTCTGGCATCTCCATGCATCCAACCTTGGCCTAGCCACCATTCTCAACATCCGCCTGACGCAAGCATGCTGCACATTGTAGGGACACATGTCTAGACATACCTGGGAGCGGCAAGCCAGGTCACTCCACATGATCCCTGACCTCTGCGCATGACTGTTGCTCCCCTGAATGTGTCTGTAGCCACAGTTGTGCGGGAACCACTCAGCTGGTTGGGCCCAGCACAGGTGAGTTTGGTACTCCATGTCTGTATCAGATGAGACATTGGGACCCATGTGTGTCCTGGGCAAGACTGCGACCCCACGGTTTGGATGGTTGGAGTTAATTCTGAGATCAGGCATGCTTTGACTGTACGACACACACATGTATTGTAATAATGTAGAATCACGGCATCATCTTGTAAGTGTGATTAATTTATTTGTGGTGGGGTACGGGTTTGTGGGGATGACAAGAGGTGCACAGCGGGAGTGTAGAATCCAAAGTTCACTGGGGGAGTTGGTATCCTTGTCGTAGCAAAATGTCAGAGTCCATGCCACAGTCTTCGTCAACATAGGTCAGACAGTGACCAGCAAGTCCATGTGGCAGAGAATGTCATGTGCTGCTATTGGGCCAGAGGGCCAGGTGCCAGGCCAGGTGACCTGGGAGATGGTGATGTTCTGCTGACTCTCACAGTCTTTTTCGTGGACGACCCACCTTCCTGCGGGGACCCTCGGAAGCAGTCCGTGACGATGTCTGTGACGCTCCGTCGGATGAATCCTCCTCCTCCTGATCCCTCCCTGTGTCTGGTAATGGCCTTCGCCTGGTGCCACAGGGAGGGTTGCCCATGTTGTCGGCAATCCGACGGAGTACACCGGTCATTTGGGTTTGCACCGCCACGAGCTCAGCCTGTCTATCCTCCATCCTTCCTTGGTGTTGCAGTTGACAGGCATGTTGCTGGGACTGCAGGGTCTTCATCTCCTGGAGGGTCCCCTTGATGTCATTGAGGGTGGACGCAATCTGGTCCATGCCCCTGGTGTCACGCCGGTATGTATCCAGGATGTTGCTGACCTGGGACACTACCGGGTCCTGAGCTGCCTGGTCAGGTTCGCGCCTCCGCCGTCCTCCACTCCCGCCACCCCTGCCCACGTGCACCTGGCCTGCCGTTGTGGGTGCATCGGGTCTCCGGGACCCCTGAGGGATGGCATCTGCGTTGCCGCCTGCCTCCTCCTGGGTGCCCGGAGGACCGTGTCCCTCCTGGGCAGACTGGCTGGGTGGTCGTGTGCGGGCAGGGCTCCTGGACGTCTCCTGGGATGTGGCAGGAATGGGGGTGGTGGTTGGCACAGTTGTACCTGACGCAGGTGCTGCAGGTGGTTGGACACCAGAGGGGCCAGGTTGGTCTGGGTCATCCACGGAGTGGTGAGAGTCATCGCTGGCGGTGGGGTCATCATCCCGCGGAGCCTGGTCCTGTGTGACTTCCCCCCCAGTGTTGGGGGGTGTTCGTCGACGTTGACCTGTGTGTGAGAGAGACAATGTTGACAGTGTCACATGTGGCATCCATGTTGCATGCATTTCTGATTTGGCACTCTTCCTCTGGGTAGTTGGATCTGTCCTGCATTCCTCTCACAGTGCACTTGTGCATGGCTATGTCCCTTGGCCACAGCTGTCAGGGCTTTACGCATGTGTGAGACACAATCTTAGTTGATGCATCTATTTGGGTACACAGTCAGCAGTGTGGTGTGCGGGCGTAGCGAGCCATGCAGAGGCGCCTTACGTGTTGCACTGTACGTGGCCAAATGGTGTTTTGGCAAGGCAATTTGATGTTGCAGGTAGGGGACTGAAGCATTTGTGACAGGGTTCTTACCGACACGGTGGGTGGGTATACTGGGTGTGTGGTTAGGTCTGTGCCTGCAGCACGGATGGACTCGTGCACAGATTGACACATGGACCGGTCTTCATCTACGGAAGGGGGGGTTGAGGCACTGCCAGACCTGGTCTGCATGCACACAGTCCACCGGCTGACGAGTGGACATGGCCACACCACCCAAGGGTGATTTAGTCTCCCTGTGTCTCCCTTCCTCCCTCCCTCTGTCACCCTCCTCCCTCCCTCTGTCGGTCTCCCTCTGTCACCCTACTCCCTCCCTCTGTCTGTCTCCCTGTGTCCCCCCTCTGTCTCCTTCCCTCTCATTCCCCCTCTCCCTCCCTCTCTTTGTCACTCTCTGTCACCTCAGGCCAGCTTCCTGGGCACACACAGTTAGCCGGTCTTTGAATGGCCATTGGCTTGTTCATGTGAGTTAGTCCCTGTTCTCCGGGCACCCATTGGGCAGTGTGTCTGAGTGTAGGCTGCTGCTGTGGCGGTGTGTGCTGAGACTCTATCAGAGCGATGCATCTTCATTGTCTGCTGTTATGTGCAAATTGTGCCTTCAGACCCATGGCATCCTGCATGGCAGCCATCATTTGCAGGCAAGACAGTACTGTGTGGGTACACACAGTTTGTATGGCTGTGCCCTGGGCCATATGGGCTGAGTGCATTGTTGTGTGCTTGTGAGTTGCTCAATGTTAGTTTTGCTGCCCCCACTCCCAGCATCGACCACATCCTGTGTTGTGTTGGTGTTTTGTGTGGCCTGTGACTTGGCATGGCCCTGATTGATGCATGGGGCATGGAGGTGCCAGTGGCATGTGTGTGTTTGTGGAGTGTTGTTGTGTCCGGTGGTGGCTTGGGGGGGGTGGCATGCATGATTGATTGTGTATGGCATCCCCCCCATGTGAGGTGAGTTGTTTGTGTACTCACCAGGGTCTGGGAGTCCTGGCAGTCCGTGTAGTCCCTCCACCGCCAGCGTGGACATCACCTTCTCCTCCCAGGGATGGTATTGTACCGGTCTGGGGGGCGGCCCTCCTCCAGTGATGTTCCCCTGGTTGTGATTGTCAGTCATCTTCCTCTTGACCGTCCTCCGCAGATCGTACCACCTGGATTGGCACTCGTGCCTGGTCCTTCTGGTTGTCCCAACAGCATTCACAGAATCGACGATCCTCTGCCACATGGCGGTTTTTTCGGATATGCTGGTCTGTCTGACCAATGTCCCAAAGAGCTGTGGCTCGACTCTGAGGATTTCGTCGACAAGGATCTCCAGCTCCTCCTTTGTGAACTTTGGATTCTTGGTGGTGGACATGGCGTGGGGTGTGGTTGTGGGGGTGTGGGTGTGGATGGCTGTGGGTGTGTGGGTGTGGTAGTGGAGGTGTGTGTGTGAATGTGATGAGGGGGTGTTTGTGTAGGTGGTTGTGTGAAGGTATGCAAGTGTGAGGTTCAAGTATGGTGGTGTGGGTCGTCTGTGGGCTCTGGCAGCAGTGGGTCTGTTGCAAAGGCTCATGGTTTGTGTGTGTGGTCCATTTTTATTGGTCCATTTGTGGGTGTGGCTGTGTTTGAAATTTGTGTGGGTGTGTTATGAGGAGTGATTGAGTTTTGGGCCTCTGTTTGGCAGTTTGGCAGTTGCAGGTGAGTGTATGTGATGTTTGTGGGGTTGTTGGGCCTGTTTGGTGGTGTGGGGAAACTCTACTTGACTCTCCTTGTGTAAATATGGTTTGTCCGGGTTCAGTACGTGTTTTTTTGGCGTCAGTACGGTCCGTACATGCACTGGTGGGGGTGCGGTCCGTACATTCCCTGGTGGGGTGGTGGTTAGGTGCGTACATACACGGCTGGGGTGGGGGTTTGGTGCGTACATACACGGCTGGTGGTTCGGTGCGTACATACACGGCTGGGGGGGGTTCGGGGGCGTACATACACGGCTGGTGGTTCGGTGCGTACATACACGGCTGGGGGGGGGTTCGGGGGCGTACATACACGGGTGGGTGTTTGGTGCGTACATACACGGCTGGTGGTTCGGTGCGTACATACACGGCTGGGGGGGGGTTCGGGGGCGTACATACACGGGTGGGTGTTTGGTGCGTACATACACGGCTGGTGGTTCGGTGCGTACATACACGGCTGGGGTGGGGGTTTGGTGCGTACATACACGGCTGGTGGTTCGGTGCGTACATACACGGCTGGGGGGGGTTCGGGGGCGTACATACACGGCTGGTGGTTCGGTGCGTACATACACGGCTGGGGGGGGGTTCGGGGGCGTACATACACGGGTGGGTGTTTGGTGCGTACATACACGGCTGGTGGTTCGGTGCGTACATACACGGCTGGGGGGGGGTTCGGGGGCGTACATACACGGGTGGGTGTTTGGTGCGTACATACACGGCTGGTGGTTCGGTGCGTACATACACGGCTGGGGGGGGGTTCGGGGGCGTACATACACGGGTGGGTGTTTGGTGCGTACATACACGGCTGGTGGTTCGGTGCGTACATACACGGCTGGGGTGGGGGTTTGGTGCGTACATACACGGCTGGTGGTTCGGTGCGTACATACACGGCTGGGGGGGGTTCGGGGGCGTACATACACGGCTGGTGGTTCGGTGCGTACATACACGGCTGGGGGGGGGTTCGGGGGCGTACATACACGGGTGGGTGTTTGGTGCGTACATACACGGCTGGTGGTTCGGTGCGTACATACACGGCTGGGGGGGGGTTCGGGGGCGTACATACACGGCTGGTGGTTCGGTGCGTACATACACGGCTGGGGGGGGGGTTCGGGGGCGTACATACATGGGTGGGTGTTTGGTGCGTACATACACGGCTGGTGGTTCGGTGCGTACATACACGGCTGGGGTGGGGGTTTGGTGCGTACATACACGGCTGGTGGTTCGGTGCGTACATACACGGCTGGGGGGGGTTCGGGGGCGTACATACACGGCTGGTGGTTCGGTGCGTACATACACGGCTGGGGGGGGTTCGGGGGCGTACATACACGGGTGGGTGTTTGGTGCGTACATACACGGCTGGTGGTTCGGTGCGTACATACACGGCTGGGGGGGGGATTCGGGGGCGTACATACACGGGTGGGTGTTTGGTGCGTACATACACGGCTGGTGGTTCGGTGCGTACATACACGGCTGGGGTGGGGGTTTGGTGCGTACATACACGGCTGGTGGTTCGGTGCGTACATACACGGCTGGGGGGGGTTCGGGGGCGTACATACACGGCTGGTGGTTCGGTGCGTACATACACGGCTGGGGGGGGGTTCGGGGGCGTACATACACGGGTGGGTGTTTGGTGCGTACATACACGGCTGGTGGTTCGGTGCGTACATACACGGCTGGGGGGGGTTCGGGGGCGTACATACACGGGTGGGTGTTTGGTGCGTACATACACGGCTGGTGGTTCGGTCCGTACATACACGGCTGGGGGGGGTTCGGGGGCGTACATACACGGCTGGTGGTTCGGTGCGTACATACAGGGCTGGGGGGGGGGTTTGGTGCGTACATACACGGCTGGTGGTTCGGTGCGTACATACACGGGTGGGGGTTCGGGGCGTACATACGCGGGCGGGGGGTGGTGGGGTGTTCGGCGCGTATGCGGGCACATGTCTCCATGGTTGCTATGGGAGTTCGGTTCGGACGGTGTTTTTTGCGTACGGTTGTGAAATGGGGAGGACGGGAGGGATCGTACTTGCGCAGTCGGACTTTATTTTTCCGCACGGTGGGTTTCTCGCCCGGGGACGTGTCGGTGACTTTTCCCGACCCGAGGACGTGTGGGGAAATCTTCCCAATGCGATTCGTATGGACTTTTTTCCGTTCGAATCGTACTTGGCAGTTTGTACGCTACTTTGACGATTCGGACGGAAAAAAATCCGGATACGAGTCGGACGGGGAATTTTTTTACCGGATCGGAATTGGCACCATAATGTGTGCAACATGACAATGCAAAATTGAATGAGGCTACAAGCATGTGAAAAAATCCTCCCTAGTGTTAAGACCATGAGGTGTCTTGGTGTCTAGTGTCAGGATGTATCGAGTTTCCAATGCTCGAAGAAGGGCCTCTGGATTTCCCCCTTTTCTAAGTGGCATAACTGTGTCAATCACAAAGAATCTCAGTAAATCAGAGTTGTTATCATGAGACTCCTTAAAATGACGTTCCACTGGGTAGGAAGCATCACTGCAGCGGATCGCTCTAATGTGCTGGAGTATCCTCTTGTGGACCTGCAACTTGGTACTTCCAACATATTGCAGGCCACAAGGACACTCCAGCACATAGACCGCAAACTCTGTCTTGCAAGTAAGTAGGTTGGATTTGGGATCTGTGGTCTCTTTGAAGGGGACTCTGTAAGATGTTTTACTAACACCCTGACTGCATGCCTTGCAGGCAGCGCATTTCACAAATCCCTTCCTAGAGCTTATCCAAGATTTAGCAACTACCAGTTCTGGGCTACTCTTAACTAGTGTGTCGCTCATCGACCTGGCTTTTCTGAATGTGATGTCAGGACAAACTGACATAAGACTACCAATTACTGGATTTCGTAAAGCCTGGCGTTGCCTGTTGTATATCAGAACTAATCTTGTGGATACATTGTCCTCACCAACTACAACGGCTGCCTTTGAACTTTTGTTGCATAGGGCCACATCTCTTGAAATCCCATTGGCCTTCTTTATGGCTTTATCAACCATATCCTCAGTATAGCCTCTTGCTACAAACCTGTCTCTACTGGACTTCTGTGCTGTGTCACATTCAGTTTGTGTGCTGCATATACGCTGAATACGCAGCATCTCCCCAAAGGGGATCCTGCGTATTAAGTGTCCTGGATGGTGGCTCGTGGCATGCAACACAGTGTTGCCTGCTGGGGGGTTTCTAAATAGTATAGTCTCCAATCTGCTGTTATGAATAAAGACTTCTACATCGAAGGAAATACATTTTGCTGTCACTGATGTGGCCTGTGAAATGTAGATTTAAGAAGTTGTTATTGATCACATTGATGAACCAAAGGGCCTGCTGTTCTGAGCCCCACCAGATAAAAAAAAATCATCTATATATCTATACCAATATGCCACATGCTCAGCAAACTCCACAGCTAGATGGCCCCGGAGAACCTGCTCCTCAGCACAGCCCCATATGCAAACAAGCATACCTGGGAGAAAAGCAGGCCCCCGTGGCAACACCTCTGATCTGCTGGAACACTTGATTAGAAAACATGAGAAAGCTATTGTTGAGACAGGTAGAAATCATAGACAATAACATCTTGTTATGATTGTGGAACTGAATGGGCCTAGCGCCTAGATAGTACTCCACCGCTATCATGCAATCATGATGGTGTATGCAAGTATAAAGGGATGTAACATCCAATGTCATTAACATATACTCATCATGCCATTCAACATCATTTAGTTTACATAAGAAATCGCCAGTATCCTGGACAAAGGAGGGCAAAGATTTTACATGTTCCTGAAGAAATTAGTCCACATACTTGGACGTATTTTCAGTAAGACTTTTCCGTGCTCAAATGATAGGCCTGCCAGGCAGCTTCTGAGGATTCTTGTGCACCTTGGGGATGAAGTACATGGTGGGGATAACAGGATGATAATTTTTTTTAAACCTGAAATCATCTTGACTTAGAAGCCCCGCACTTTTCCAGGCTTTCAACTTATTATGGAAATCATACCATGACTGTTTCACAGTCCTGATATCACTTCTTTTGTAGCACTGTCGGTCGTTAAGTTGGCGGTAGGACTCCTCAAGATATAATTTGCAAAGCCACAACACATTTCCTCCTTTATCCGCTTGGCGCACTATGATGTTGCCACTGGACTGAATCTTTTTCATTAGCAGTACATAGCGGTTATTCTGTGACGTGTATTTGTAATGGACATGGTTTGTGTTTGAGCACCCCCCATAAGTTCCACTGTTACAAGTTCATGAAAGATGTTCAAATTGTCATGTAGCATTATAGGCGTAAATGTGGACTTTGGTTTGAAATTGGTATAACTAGTCTCATTCAGGGAAATTTGCTGTCCACTAGAGCCATTGCAAGCGTTTTCATCATGAAGAGATTGCAGGTCTTGTAAAAGTGGCATATCTTTAACAATTAGGATAGGTGAATTGCCAGTCGGCAAGTCCCCTGTATTGGCCTTATTGCAAGTGTTATTCCTTTTGAGTAGATGAAACTTGCGTAGTTTTAATTTTCTAGTGTATTTAAAAAGGTCAATGCGTGTCTGTGCATAGTCAAAATTACTGGCTGGGCTAAATGATAACCCCAATGATTAAATTTGCAGTTCCAATTCGCTTAATGGAATGTTAGTAAGATTGATGACAGATTGAGATGACATGTCTGCAGATGCCTTCATTTGCGGTTCCATTTTCTGTTGGCATTTGTTTTTTTGTTGCTGTTTGGTTTGCCGCTTGTTGTGGCACTGCCTTCTTTCACAACGTTGCCGGTTGATTCTTTGGCACCTTTGTTGGTCGTGACCCGGGGTCGCAAGGAGGATCTGAGGTCCTGACGCAAGCAGTCCACCTCTTGCGCTAGGGAGAATCTGGTAAACCCCAACAATACAGGATGTTTGAACTGGTTTTTTTGGAAGCTTTAATGGCATCAAATTTTTGGGCAAAAGTGAAAACTTGTCCTTGTTGGTAATCGTTCTTGTCCCTTTGAAAATGATATGCCTTTCGTTTTTTAATGATTTCTTATGATGTCTGATTAACATTTCATCTCGGTATTTTTTGGTATTCTCAGAGGTCTCAATTTGACTAATTTCATTGTTTAAATCGTCAATCTTTAACTGAAGGATTGCTCGATCGCTGTCCACACATTTAACCAGAATTGTTACAAGTTTGCGCGACGATTCAAGATTGCATTGTACCCATTCCATAGGCAAATTTGGGTCAGGGTTTTCGTAGCTGGGAGCCAGCATGATGCGCAGACCACGGGGAATACGTCCAACCTCCAAGTAATGGGACAAAGAGCGATGCTCCCACCATTTTGATTGTTCTGCCCGCATCAGTTTCTCAAGCTTTTTAAACATATCCCTGATATTGGAATAATTTGCTTGTGCCGTCATTGCTTGTGCTCCACATGATGGTTCGCCAGCCGGAGAATCATCAAATACCTCGTTCGCAGACTCCTCTCTGCTCCTCAAAGCGTTGGCGGACATTGTTAAGATTTAACGGATAATATCAATTTGGGAAACAAAACACCAGATGAATGCCTGTGTCTGTGTCCCGCACCCTCCTTCACCGCATATATTGCACAATCTCCTACCTCCTGCGAGACACCTGGCGTCGCTCGGGCCACACATACATATATATACATACATATATATGTATTCACTGAAAAACCATAGGTTTCAGGGACGTTATAGTTAGAAATTAGCATTTAAAAAACCTTAGCAATTCACTGAAAAAACATAGGTTTCAGGGACATTTACAATTATTTAAATGCTCATTTCTAACTATAACCATATGTTTCAGGGGAGTTATAGTTAGTTGGACATTTCACTCTGAGTCATGAGTGATGTAATATGTGATGTCATCAGCAGTGCATTGCGGGCGCGCGAGTTATAGTTAGCTGCACTAACTATAACGGGGGACTTTCTATGGTTTTCTACGAGTGAAATGTCCAACTAACCATAACGCTCCTGAAACCTATGGTTTTTTCAGTGAATTTCAAAGGTTTGTTAAATGCTAATTTCTATCTATAACATGCCTGAAACCTATTTTTTTTCAGTGAATTTCAATGTTCATTTAACCTATAGTTTTTTCAGACACCCAAGAAGGACACAACACTCACTGCCACAACCCTCAGGACCGCCCCCCCCGTACAGCCCCTCCCCCTACTACCACCAAGGCAGTGCAGAACAGGACAGCGAACCCTCCAAAAACGGCATGGTCCCTTAGCCATATTATAGCTCAATGTTGGGAAATGTGGCAATCGTTTTTTCAGTAAATTTGATTGTTTTTAAATACTAATTTCTAACTTTAATCTTCCTGAGACCTATGTTTTTGGGTGAATTTCAAAGGTTATTTATATACTAATTTCTAATTTTAATGTTGATAAAACCTATGTTTTTCTCAGTAATTTTGAAAAAATTTGATATTTCGTAACTTTAATATCCTAAAAAAAATTATTTTTTTATTTATTATTTAATGTCTTCTTGTTTTTTAAATATTAAACAGCTACACACAGTATGAAAGGAAGCCCAGCCCAGAGCCACAGCTGAAGACCAACACATGTCATAGACCTACTGATCAAGCAGTTCCGACACCCAAGAACGCCACAACACCCACCACCAGCCCCTGGACCCCCCCTACCACCGAGGCAGGGCAGAACAAGACAGCGAACTTTCCAAAAACGGCATGGTCCCTCAGCCACACAATAGCTGAATATTGGAACAGGTGTGAACAAACTATATGTAAAGGAAGCAATTCACCCATGAATACGGATGCACACAATGCAAAGTGTAGCGGTGATGTGCTGGACACATCCCAGTATGCAGAACACACACCTCTCCATGTGCACAAATACTACTGGTGCTTATAGTGTTGTGGACGGACAGTGGACCCAATCATGTTACGTCAAACACTAGGGATGATCTCAGTCATGTAGCTGTATCGTCCCCCCCTGTAAGCATAAGCGTAACCGGAGTGGGCTGGTCCGACGTACGCCACTTCACCGTAGGAGTGTGAATAAATAGGCCGGTGCTCTGGGCGTTGTTCACTTGTGAACTGTGAAGACCAACGACTGTGCCAGAGCCGCAGTCCTCACCCTGCCACGAGGCTGCTGCCATGACCGCGAGTCTCCTCGACACAGGCCCCCTGCTAACCCAGCGAAACAGCACCGCAGACTTATGTCTGTACAGACTACTGCCTGCAATCTACACTGCGGACAGAAGGCATCACAATTCAGATGGAGTAGCGACTGCAGATGACGCAGTCCAGTACGCAAGATACATCGCTCCCAGTGAGGCCCTCTCGGACCAAGCATCATGGCAGGGTGCACACACACTGAGCGCCAAAGGTACAACTAACTCAGTGCACCACAAGTCATCGACACTTTGCCTCACTGAAGCAGAATTCAATAGACAAAAGACATTGCTCTGAGTGCGGCCCCCCCGGACCACGCATCATCGCAGGGTACGTACACGCTGAGCGCCAAAGGTACTATTAACTCAGTGCACCATAAGTCATTGAAAGGAAGAGTGAACAGTTTTATGTCAACAGTGAGGCATACTATCACTCGAAAACCACCCAAAAATACTTATAATATAAAAAGAACAGAAGAATCGTAGTACATTAATGATTACAATCCAGTAATTTTTAAGATGTGGAATGCAAATATGATACAGATAACTCAATTACTGTTCCTCGCATACTATCCAAATAGAATCCATACCTGGAAAACATATATCTATATGAAATACTGCAACATTATAGTTTTAGAAAAAATGTTACAGAAAAAATAAATGAAGGGAAATATGCTGTAATTGGATCTGATGGATGTTTCTTAAAGAATGCCAAAGGAAATTTGATTAATCACAGGAAATTAAGTTGTGATACTCCAGATAAGAGAGAGTTTTTCTATTTAGCTCTTCTGCAACTCTTCAAACTTTGGAGGACTAAAATGGAATTAATTGGAGATTTTGACTGCTATGAAGATTCTTTCAAAGCATGTAAAAAAATTGCTACCAGTGAGGCCCGCCCGGACCACGCATCATCGCAGGGTACACACACGCTGAGTGCTTCAGGTGCCACTAACTCACTGCACCACAAGTCATCGGACTTATTGAAGCAGAATTCAATGCAAGCCGAAACACATGGGTGCCGATTACGATCCGGTAAAAAAATAGCCCGTACGACTCGTATCCGGTCTTTTTACCGTATGAATCGTACAAGTGCCGTACAAACTGCCAATTACCATTCGCATGGGAAAAAGACCATACGAATCGCATTGGGAACAATTCCCCACACGTCCTCGGGTCAGAAATTGTGTCCGACACGTCCCCGGACGATTTACCGTACAAATGTGAAAAGTGAAGTCCGACTGCGGAATCACGATCCATCCCATGCGTCCGATGTTACAACCGCATGCAAAAAACACCGTCCGCACCGAACACCCATAGCAACCATGGAGACATGTGCCTGAATACGCGCCGAACACACCCCAGCCCCCGTACGTTCGAGTCGTACCCCCCGTGTATGTACACCCGTGTACGTTCGAGTCGTACCCCCACCCGTGTATGTACACCTGTGTACGTGCGAGTCGTACCCCCACCCGTGTATGTACACCCGTGTACGAGTCGTACCCCCCGTGTATGTACACCCGTGTACGTTCGAGTCGTACCCCCACCCGTGTATGTACGACCTGTACCCTCACCCGCATACGTATAGAGCGTACCCCAGGCCCCAACATCACCACCTTCACACAACATCGCGCATGTACGAGTCGTACCAAGCCAGACACAAGGACAGCACTGTACAACAAAATGGCCCATGTACACACCATACACACGCTAAAAACGCACGTACACAACCAGGACAAAGCAAAACAACACAAGAATACACCATTCGAATGGCACAAAGCCACAAAACATGTCCAACAAGCACAAAAACAACACATTCACTGACCTGCAACTGCCAAAATCCCAAACAGAGGCCCAAAACACAACCACTCCTTATAACACACCCACCCAAAGTCCAAACACAGCCACACCCACCAATGGACCAATAAAAAGGGCCCACACACACAAACCATGAGCCTTTGCAACAGACTCACTGCTGCCAGACCTCACAGACAACCTACAGCACCATACTAGAAGCTTTACCACACCTTACACTTGCACCCCTTCACACACACACCTTCACAAACACCCCCACATCACATTCACACACACACCTGCACAACCACACCCACACACCCACAACCATCCACACCCCCCCCACCATCCACACCCACACCCGTCACCATGCCCACTAACAAGAATCCAAAGTTCACTAGTTGGAGGTCCTTGTCGATGAAATCCTCAGAGTTGAGCCACACCTCTTTGGAACATTGGTCAGACAGACCAGCATTTCAGAAAAAACATCCATGTGGCAGACCATCGTCGATGCTGTGAATGCTGTTGCGGACACCAGAAGGACCAGGCATGAATGCCAAGCCAGGTGGTACGATCTGCGGAGGAGGGTCCGAGCCAAAATGACGGAGGAACACAACCACGCCAACGTCACTGGAGGAGGGCCGCCCCGCAGACGCGTAGAATACCATCCCTGGGAGGAGAGGGTGATGGCCATACTGCCGGTGGTGGCAGTGGACGGATTAGACGGACCCCGAGACCCGGGTGAGTACACAAACAACTCACCTCACATGGGGGGAACGTCATCCACAACCAAACTCACAAACAGGCACGCAACCACCCCAAGCTATCGCATGACTCAACCACACTCCATGAACACGCACATGCCACTGGCGCCACCATGCCCCATGCACCCAGCTGGACAATGTCAAGTCACAGGCCACAGAAAACACCAACACATGACACGGTAAGCCAGATGGCGGGAGTGTGGGCCCCAAAAATCACATAGTGCAAATCAGAAGCAGACAACAATGCCTCCTGCCCATATGGCCTAGGTCACAGCCAGACAAACAGTGTGTCCCCACACAGGAAAGACTCGCCAGCAAATGGCGGACGCCTTGCATCAACACATGGGGGTGACGGCACGTTCTTGCACATGACAGCAGCTAATGAACAGCCAACACTGTGAAAGAGTGGCAGCACACACCACCACAGCAGCAGTGCAGACACACGACACTACACCCAATGGGTGCCTGGACATCAGAAACAAACTCACATCAACAATCCAAGGGCCATTCAAAGATCTGCTAACAGTGTGTGCCCAGGAAGCTGGGCTGAGGTGACAGAGGGTGACACACAGAGGGAGGGAGAGGGGGACAGAGAGGGAGGGAGACACAGGGAGACGGACAGAGGGAGGAGGCTGACACACAGAGGGAGGGAGAGGGGGACAGAGAGGGAGGGAGACACAGGGAGACGGACAGAGGGAGGAGGCTGACACACAGAGGGAGGGAGAGGGGGACAGAGAGGGAGGGAGACACAGGGAGATGGACAGAGGGAGGAGGCTGACACACAGAGGGAGGGAGAGGGGGACAGAGAGGGAGCGAGAAAGGGACACACAGGGATAGCAAATCAGCCTTGTGGGGTGTGGGAATGTCTGCTCGTCAGCAGGTGGACTGCGTGCATGTAGACAAGGGTGGCCAGTGCCAGAACCCCCCTCTTCTCCATGGCAAAACACAGGGCCATGTCACAACCTGTGCACGAGCACAACTACAGCTACCTGCATTATATAAGTGTGTGGAACCACTCCATGTGCACACGTACAGTGCTACACGGAAGGCGCCAATGAATGGCTCGCCACACCTGCCCACTCCACTGCTGACTGCAGTCACAATTGACGCAGCAAGTAAGACTGTGCCACACATAGGTAAAGTCGCAAAAGCTGTGGCCAAGGGACATACCCATGCACAAGTGCACTGTGAGTGGAATGCAAGACATATCCAAATTCCCAGAGGAAATGTGCCAACTTTGAAAACAATGAAACATGGATGTTGCATGGAACAAAATTAACATTGTCTCTCTCACACACAGGTCAACGTCGTGGATCACCCCCCAACACTGGGGAGGAAGACTCACAGGACCCGGCTCGGCGGGATGACGGAGCCACCGGCAGCGACGACTCTCACCACTCTGTGGACGAACCCGACCCCGACCAACCTGGCCCCTCTGGTGTCCAACGACCTGCAGCACCTGCGTCAGGTACAACTGGGCCAACCACCACCCCCACTCCTGCCACATCCCAGGAGACACCCAGGATCCCTGCCCCACCACCACAATGCAGCCAGGCTGGCCAGGAGGGACACGGTGTCCCGGGCACCCAGGAGGAGGCAGGCGACAACGCAAATGCCACCCCTCAGGGGTCCCGGAGACCCGATGTGCCCACAAGGGCAGGACAGGTGCAAGTGGGCAGGGGTGGTGGGAGTGGAGGACGGCGGAGGCGCGAGCCTGACTGGTTGGCTGGGGAACCGGTATATTCCCATGTCCGAAACATCCTGGACACATACCGGCAGGACACTACAGGCATGGCCCAGGTTGTGTCCATCTTCGAGGGGATCAAGGCCCAGCAACATGCGGAGCAACATGCTTGTCTACTGCAACACCAACGGCGGATGGAGGACAGACAGGCTGAGCTCGTGACGGTGTTCATGGGAATTCACAGTACACTCCGTCGGATGGCCGACAACATGGGAAACCCTCCCTGTGCCACCAGGCGTAGAACATCACCACCCACAGGGAGGGATGAGGAGGAGGAGGAGACATCCGACGGAGCATCCCAAACATCGTCACGGCCTGCTTCTGAGGGTCTCAGCAGGAGGGCGGGTCATCCACGGAAAAGACCGTGAGGGTCGGCGCAACAGCACCATCTCCCAGGACACCTGGCCTGGCACCTGGCCCACTGGAGCAACAGCAGCACAGCAGCAAAAGACATTCTCTGCCACATGGACCTGCTGGTCACTGTCTGACCAATGTTGCCAAAGACTGTGGCATGGACTCTGAGGATTTCAAATGGCAAGGACACCAACTCCCCTAGTGAACTTTGGATTCCACACACCCGGAAAGCCCCTCATGTCAAACCCCCCTCCCTCCCCCCCTACCCCAACCAAAATAAAAAGTCACACCATAAAGAGAAGATGCCTACTGACTGCATTATTACCTTACATGTGTCTTGTAAAGTCTAACTATGCCTGAGTTCTCATTTGACTTCAACCATCCACACCCTGGGGCCTGAGTCTGGCACAGGACACACATGGGTCACATTGTAGTAGGCAAGACAGACATGGAGCACCATACACACCCGTGATGGGCCCAACCAGCTGAAGGGGTGGCCGCACAACCGTGCCGACAGACATATTGAGTACAGCGATAGCCATGCGCAGAGGTCAGGGATCATGTGGAGTGTCCTGGGGGGCACCCAGGTATGTGTGGACAGGTGGCAGAACCATGTCCTGCAAGCTTGAGTCAGGTGGATGCAGAGAATGGTGGCCTGGCCAACGTTGGATGCATGGGGATGGCACATGTCACAATACCCACACAGTCATGGACTACATGCACAATACACAGTCTAATCCCACACAAACAGCTTGCATCTTGCTACTCTACACATAGACACATAGCCACTATCACGGAAAACCATGCCAGACATGCCGGATGCACCGTGGCAACACACCAGCATTGACTGAGAAGAGGCATCTTGGAGGCCTAGGGACACCTTTATTAGTCATGTATTCGGGATTGCAGAGGCAACTCGGAGTACACATGAACGGGTCATGTGGAGTAACATGTGGGTCCAACACTGGCACCCCCCTTCTGCAGCACAAATGCGTGATAGCCATGGAACTGGCACACAAGTGTCGGCTAACAGCTAAACACCCCCTGCTGCTCACGGAGAGACTGCCATACACCATTGATCCGCTGATGTGGAAGTCCCACACCATGTCAAGCCAATGCAAACCGTATGTGTCCGAGGGCAGTGTAACACACATTGATGCCATCATCACATTCCACAATCCCATAACTGATGACTGTCAACAAGTCTGACCATCTATTCAGGTGTACCCAGCTGCATTTCATGTGTACCATGGTGATGCGACATGTCTGCAGAGGAACCAAACATCAACAGGGGCAGAGTGCATACATCGTAAACAACTGCCACACCCAATACACCCCTGATGCATCCCTTACCCTAAGGAGACTTCCAAACTTGTCCGTGCGTGTAACGCTGAGTCAGCACACGATGACGTGTCCATGAGGAATAGCAGTGCCACAACAATGCAACCAGCAGACGGCATGCGCAAGTACCTGGGGATGAGAGACACAAAAGAAGTCAGCCACAAAAAGCACAGCCACTTGCATGTGCATGTACTCGACACATGTAAGGATGACAACATGCCAGGTCACAATTATGACTGGGGAAATACACATCACTGCCACCATCACTCCAGTGACACATCCACACACACCTCTGACTCACGTGGCATACATGCAGATGGACACACACATCGCAACACATGCCACACAGGGACCAATGCGTGCACACACAGACACTGGTACTCACCACTAAGCAAAGAAGTCGCGTATGAGCCGAGTCCGGATGTCCTCTTGCGGAACCACATCCTCCACATCACTAGCCCCATTGCCAAGCCCTTCGTCCTCCACGGGTGGATGGTCCTGATCATCTTGATCCAGGATGAGTGGCACAGCTTTCTCAACTGCCATGTTGTGCAGCATGCAGCAGACCATGAAGATTTTGCAGACCTTCGCTGGGGCATATGGGAGGGCGCCGCCGGTCTTGTGGAGGCATCGGAATCGGCTCTTCAGGAGGCCAAATGTCCTCTCTATCACTCGCCTTGTCTGGCCATGGGCGGTGTTGTAGCGGAGCTGGGCCGGCGTGATGGGGTTGCGGAGAGGTGTGATCAGCCATGGCATGTTGGGATAGCCAGCGTCCCCTACATGGAAAGCACATGGACATAAGTAGGACAGGAGAAGCGGTTGTGCTGGAAGTCTACGCAAAATACAGGACAGACAGAGTGTACCCACCAACAACACATGCTCGTTCGTTGCGCAGCTGCGTCATCATTTCAGGCACCCTGCTACGCCTCATGATGTAGGCATCGTGTGCTGATCCTGGAAAACGAGCACAGACATGTGAAATCACCATGTTGGACAGACACACCACAAGGGCATTGATGGAGTGGTAGTGCTTGCGATTCCTGTACGCTACCTCCTGTGCCTGTGTTGTTACCAAAGCCACATGTGTCCCATCTATGGACCCAATGACATGGGGTATCCCTCCCAGGGCATAGAATCTACGCTTGACCCCAATCAACATTTCAGGGGTTGGGAAATGGATGAACTCATCCAGGTGAAGCAACATGGCCTCTAAGAAATCATGCAGCACACGGCAGAACATGCTCTGGGACATGCCACCAACATGAGCTATGGTATTTTGAAAGGTACCCGTGGCCAGAAAATGTAGGGCTGCCATTACCTTCAGCTTGGGTGTCAGTGCCGTAGGATACCTGTGCAGCGGTTGCAGGTGTGGTGCCAGTCTCGCCGTCAACTCCAGAATCAACGGTTGGGGGAAGCTGTAGCACCGGATACAGTCATTCTCCCGCATGGCAGCCAAGTCCGGAATTGGTCGGGGAAGAGGCGGCGCTCTGCAGTAATTTGGAAGTGACAAGGAAGAGTGAGTGCACTACAACAACAATTTATATGTACTGAGCACATGTCAATCTGTCAATACACATATGCGACATACGGAGTCAGGTATGTGCCACATGCCCTGGACACGTATGGCTGGCAGGTGACACTCCTACCAAGACCCAGCTATACACGGAGATTGTGAACCTCCACATGCCATGGCATGGGATTAGCTGTGTCCCAGTGTAAGTGAACAGTCAGACGCAAGACAGGAGTGACATACATCCACACATCAGCAGAAGTAGGATGTCGATTGCAGAGACTGGTAGCGGAACACTAGAGCCACAGGTCACATGACATTACACTAGGACAGCCCACACACCTTGCCATGAAGGTGTACATGTGATGACTCACCACACATTCATAGAGAGGATGCAGACATGTCCTTGTTACGCTACTCTGTGTCCCATGCATACATACGCACCTCACATCCGATACCACATGTGGCCTTGTGTGCGGAACAGTGTGCCATGTCAATCTACACACAGACACATGTTGGTTGCTGCAACAGCTGATGCTTTTGAGGGAGCTCCAACATCAACCTAATGGGAACCCCCCACACATACATGACATAGTCACATGGTGCACCGTGGGTAGTGACCTGTCTGGTGTGGTAACCCCTGTACCGGGCATCAGGGGACACTTGCGTGTGTTGTTGACTGTGCCATGCCAGTGACGCTCATCCCAAGTGTGCAGTACGACATGCACACATGTCAAAGGAGTCAAGGGCATGCCTGGCACACATTGCACCGTCACACATAACATCTGTACACATCTCATCATACATCTGGCGCCTTCTCGACTCAGGAGTAATGTGCCACATCACTGCCTTTCACACCTGTGCCCCACACATGTAGTACTGCCCAGACAATGCCTTGATGTCCATCCATGGACAAGTATGTCAGCCCTATTACTTCCTGTGTGCTGCCTGTCACCACTGTGATGTGTGAAAGGCACCGTACTTTCGCTAAGAGGGCCTGTGTACGTTCCCTATCACTATGGGAGTGCTGCCGTATGTGTACCCATAGTGATAGTGAGCGTACGCACGCGTGTACGGTCCGTCTCACTATGGGTGTTCTCGCGTATGCGTACTCATAGTGATATTGAGCATACAGGCGTGTGTACGGTCCGTACCACTATGGGTGTTCTCGCGTATGCATACTCATAGTGATAGTGAGCGTACAGGCGTGTGTACGGTCCGTCTCACTATGGGTGTTCTCGCGTATGCGTACTCATAGTGATAGTGAGCGTACAGGCGTGTGTACGGTTCGTACCACTATGAGTACGCATACGCAAGAACACCCATAGTGGTACGGACCGTATACACGCCTGTACGCTCACTATCACTATGAGTACGCATACGCGAGAACACCCATAGTGGTATGGACCATACACACGCCTGTACGCTCACTATCACTATGGGTGTTCTCGCGTATGCGTACGCATAGTGATAGTGAGCGTACAGGCGTGTGTACGGTCCATCTCACTATGGGTGTTCTCGCGTATGCGTACTCATAGTGATAGTGAGCGTACAGGCGTGTGTACGGTCCGTACCACTATGAGTACGCATACGCGAGAACACCCATAGTGGTACGGACCGTACACACGCCTGTACGCTCACTATCACTATGGGTGTTCTCGCGTATGCGTACTCATGGTGGTACGGACCGTACACACGCCTGTACGCTCACTATCACTATGGGTGTTCTCGCGTATGCGTACTCATAGTGATAGTGAGCGTACAGGCGTGTGTACGGCTGTGCTAGGTTTGAAGGGATTGGAGGAAACATAGGATGCAAATGTGAGTGACCAATCACTCTGTACTCCTGTGCATGAAGCAGGCCAGCAAGGCAGATATAAGGCAGCCAGGTCCCATGAGGGAGCACTTGCCTGCACATCTTTGTATTCCACGACCCAGCTGCTGCTACTGATTCCCTGGAACCATGTCAAGGTCTGTGGAGAGGTCACAGCCCTTCACCCTGGAGGAGAACCTGGCTTTGCTGGATGTTATCCTCCCACAGTACCCCATGCTGTATGGGCGTCCAGGGTATCAGGTGAGTGCAGAGTCCACCAGCACAGACTGTGTCCCTTTTTTGTGAGTGTGACTTCTGCCATTGTGTCCAGGTGTGGCACACATGCTATGTACTGTAGGGGGGCTCCCGGGGGGGAATGCCTGATGTCTCCCAGCCAGTGCATGCTGTGGTGCATGTCTGCCGTCCTCACTTGCATTGTGTTTACTGTGACAATCACTGCATGGTGCATGCCACATTCTGCCTGTCTTGTCCTCCTGGGAATGTAGCCTCTGCAGTCCTCATGTGATTATGTGGTCAGCACAGTGTGACAGGTGACTGTACCCACAGATGTGTGTTAGTTCTGTGTACCTGTGCTGAGAGTGTCCACATGATGTGTTCGTACTCTGGACATCGGTGTGTGTGTAAGTCCCCTGTCATGTGGGTGGGTGCATATGTGGAGTGTAGCACCCCAGCTGCATGAGGGATGGATATACCCTGCCCATGTGATGTGAGCAGGGAGCAGTGCTGTGTGTCTGACGTGCAGAGCCAGCCCCACACCTGTGAGCCCCCCGTCTAGTGGCACATGTGCAGAGTGAGGTTTGTCGCTGCATTTGGCAATGGCAGGTGAATGTCCTGTGCCTGTGTGTGTCTGTGTACTCTGCTGCGGTACCGTCAGTGGCCTGTGGCATGTGACTGCTTAGAGGTGCTGCACATAATCCTGGTGTAGCTTGTGATGCACAGTGTGAGCCTGGATCATTGATTGTGTCATTGCCCTCATTCCACCTGTGTACTTTCAATGGCACGTACTGCTTTTGCCCTTCCCCAGAGGATCAAGTCCCTATGACAAAGGTGCAATGCGTTGGATGCATACTATGCCTTGTTGTAAACAGCACATTTGTTCTAATATGTCTCTCTGTGACATGTGCCTGGTGTATTGATGTAGTGTCACTTGTTCATCCTCACAGGTAGGTGCCTCTGCCAAGAAGCAGATATGGCTGACCGCCGTCAGTGCCGTGAGGAGTGCGGATGGTCGCAAGCGGCGCCTGGCCCAGGTGAGGAAACGCTGGCAGGATATCCGGTGCTGGATGCGGAGGATCGCACGGGTCCTGCTGGGGGACTCACCTGAGACCCATAAGAACCGGGGGCGCCGCCGTCTGACCCACATCCACAAGCGTGTGCTGGCGGTGGTATTTCCAGACTTGGAGAGGCGCTTACAGGAGAAGCAGCAGCAGGAAGGGGGTAGGTACATGTGTGTTTGTTGTGTGTCACCAGCATTTGTAAGTGCACACTTGCATGGATACACTGCCAGGGTTTAAAGGTGCTGTGCAGATCCAGTTACCCACAGTATAGCTGTGCTCTCCTGCCTCCCTTCCCCTCCTTGCAATGTGTTCCCTGGTCTGTGTGTAGTCACTCCTTCACAAGGTAATGTAGGCAGGCGCTTTCTCCACGTGAACTATGCCTGTAGCATCATGTGTGGGGGTGGTGTGTAACAGGTTTGGGGACCTTGCCTGTGCCCTGTCCAGTTCAGTACATGTGGGTTCCATGTCAGTGGGCACTGATGCTGAGTCCAGACATGGGTGTTAGTCTCTCAAGTGTCATGCCTTACAGCGCGCATGTCCTATGTTGTGGCCTGTGACATGATGTGCATGAGTGTGCTATACGCATAGTGCAGGGATGGTGGCGTGTGTTGCAGTCATTCCCATTCAGGACCATGGAGTTGTGTGGCCACTGCTGTCCCCTGGGGCATATGTTCATAGATGTCATGTGTGTCATCACAAAACGTGGACACTCTCAGTGTCTACAGCATAGGTTGTGCTCTGTGCCATTGTCCCCTGGCACCATGTATATTGACGTGAAATGTAGTACAAGTGTCCACTCTACAGCCTGACCTGATTTTCCTTGTTCATAGTCACAGTGGCCAGTGCCTGTGTGTCTTGTTACAATCATCTGATGATGACCATTTGTACATGATTATTTGGACAGGCGCACCTTGGGAATTTGGCGTCCAATCTTGCATTTATGCAGCCCCTGTGTATTTCACCCAGACTAAGAGATGTAAGTGCCACCTGTGTCTCAACAAATTGTCTCATGTAGGGGGTGGTTGGTGCGGGCCAAGCCTACATGTCAAAACCAGAATTCTCCTTGCTAGGTCTGGCCAGTGTGTGATGTTTGTCTGGACATACACTCAAGGTGCAGGGAGCCAGTCATGGTGGGCATGTTTTCAGTATTACCTATGCAGCATCTGCCTCAAGTTCATGGATATGGTCCCTCCTCATCCCTATTTTCAGCAACGCTGTGTGGTGCAGATGCAGTGCTGGATTGTCCCCAGGGCCTGGCTCCTATGTCAAACTCCATTTCATGTCATTTGCTATTGTGTCATGCTCTCCATGGATTTTCTTTGGCATGGTGGGTCAACCAACTGTGTGTTGCATGCCCTACATCTGTACCTTGTTTTGTAGATGTTACTGATCTTTCTTTGCAGGCTATGCACTGTAACTTATGTAGATTGGACTCATGTGACATATGTATACAGGTGTGTGATTAATTGATGTCTCTTCACCTTGCCCACAGCATCGTCGGGGGACACGGAGGGAGACATGAGCACAGACGGAGCGGAGGGACCGAGCACCAGTGCCAGCGTTGACATCGTGGCTGGCACATTGAGTGGTACTGAGGCGGAGGAGAGTGAGGCCGAGGACCTGTCCACTGGCACGACAGAATATGAAGCTGACGGGTCCGAGGATGATCTCTCCGAGTGGGCGGAGGCTGCACCATCCGCTGACAGCGGCACAACATCGCACCCCGCCCCCTCCATTGCCATCAGCTGCCTCCCACTTGCTCGTGTCCCTTCCCAGCGTGCCCGGTCACCACATGTCTCCTTCCTGCCAGGCACCGCACCCTCTGCCCCTGTCTCCACTGCTGCTGCCAATGCCGAGTCTGTGGACATCCAGCGGCAGTTGCAGGTTGGTCAGGCTGCGATCCTTAATGTCCTCCATGGCCATAGCCAAGTGCTGCACAACATGGAGGCATACTTGGAGGGCATTTTTTCATCGCAGGCTGACCAACGGCAGTTGCTGAGGTCCATCGACTCGACACTGACTGCAGCAGTGGGTCTCCTGCAGCGCTACGTCCCACCCCCTACCTCTGCCCCATCCACACTTCCCACTCCCATGCCTGTCCCACGTACACCCAGACGTCAGCATGCACCCACCACAACAGACACAGGCACCACACCAGCAGGGAAGGTCATACGCACTCCTCCTGGCACGCACACACAGGGTGAAGTAGGCACACCCACTGGGTCGGGGGCAAACGTAAGTCATGCAGCCAGAGTGGGAGTCTGGATTCCACCCAATCCACTCCCTCCAAATCCCCTCCCCTCAGCTCTCCTGGCCACATATCCGGCAAGGACTCCTTCATGGCCGCTCTGTCCCTGAGCCCCACTGTGACACCACCCCGCAAGCGGTCAAGGGAGTCCCCGGTCAGGGTGGTTGAGTCCCCCCCCCTGTCCGCACCCTCCCCCAGTGGCGCTGCAACCCATCCCTCCGCCCCCCCCCTCCTTGGGGCCTGTGGTTCCTTTGGGTGCAGGGGAAACGCTGTAGGACCTTGCTAAGGTGTGCAGCGAGATCCTGGCCTCCGCCTTTGGCCCTGCCCCACCCCCTGTGGTGGAGTCCTCCATCCCTGCACCCACGACGCCTACCCTTCGCCCTCATGTCCCTGCGGTGCCTGGTCCTTCCCCCCCACATGATGCCCTCCCCGCTGTGGAAGACGAAGGAGTCTGACTGTGCAGGCAAGCTAGGGGACACGCGTCCCACTGTGTCCCCCATCCAGCTGTGACTCATGGACTGCCCTATGGGCTTTGTAAATATTGAACTTGATCCACACACACATTATTTGGAAATGCTGAATAAAGCCTTTTTTTTCCCTTAGAACACTACTGCTTTTGTGGTGTTGCTGTTGGTGGGGCTGCTACGTGATTTTGGGTGGTGATCATGTGTTGGGTGTGTGGGAAATGTAGTAGTGTGCTGGTCATAGGGGGGACCCTGGTATCTGTGTGCCATCACAAGGTGTTAGCTAGGTTTCTCTGTTCATGTAAGCAGTTACTGCATGGTGAAATTGTCCCAAGGTGTATTCCTTCCTCTGTGTACCCTGACATCTTCCCTGCAGGGTGTTCTCAATATTGTGCGGTGAGCTGTGTGTACATTAGCTGGGTGTGTGACGGACCCCTTCCACTTTGGCCATGCATGCAGAGCGATGTCTCCACCTGCATCATTCGTGGCATCCTTGGTGATCACTGTACTTGTGTATGTAGTCTGTTGACATGACTTCATGTGGACATGTTCCCTTTTAGGCTGTATGCATGTGTGTACTCCCAGCCTCGCACACATGTGTTACATGTACTGCAGGGTCGTTGTGCACCTGACTGACAATTGTGGCAATTGGATCTGTGGGTACTCCACCCTTATTGTTTTCCATGGGAAATGCTGGGGGCCTCTGCACCCACCCCTCCTGTGTCTGGGCACTGCTGGGAGTGATAGGCACACACCCCTCCTGTGTCTGGGCACTGCTGGGAGGACTCTGCACACACCCCTCCTGTGTCTGGGCACTGCTGGGAGGACTCTGCACACACCCCTCCTGTCTCTGGGCACTGCTGGGAGTGATAGGCACACACCCCTCCTGTGTCTGGGCACTGCTGGGAGGACTCTGCACACACCCCTCCTGTGTCTGTGCACTGCTGGGAGGACTCTGCACCCACCCCTCCTGTCTCTGGGCACTGCTGTGAGGACTCTGCACACACCCTTCCTGTGTCTGGGCACTGCTGGGAGGACTCTGCACCCACCCCTCCTATTTCACGATATGTGCGCTTAGAACATACACGTGTGTGGGTTTGCTCCATGCATACGAGGTGGGGGTATGTGTCGTACATACACGGTTGGGGTGGGGGTACGCTCCATACATACGCGGGTGAGGGTACGGGTCGTACTTACACTGTTGGGGTGGGGGTACGCTCCATACGTCCGCGGGTGAGGGTACGGGTCGTACTTACACTGTTGGGGTGGGGGTACGCTCCATACGTCCGCGGGTGAGGGTACGGGTTGTACTTACACTGTTGGGGTGGGGGTACGCTCCATACATACGCGGGTGAGGGTACGGGTCGTACTTACACTGTTGGGGTGGGGGTACGCTCCATACGTACGCGGGTGAGGGTACGGGTCGTATTTACACTGTTGGGGTGGGGGGTACGCTCCATGCATACGGGGGGTGGGGGTACGGTCCGTACATAGGCGTCACCACGCTATGTAATGCTTGTGCGGGCCGTACCCAGGCCTTTGCCACGTGGGTACAGCCGTCCCGCCATAGTTGGGATGACGTAGGTGTGGGCGGGGTGCGACTCGTACCCACGCTCTTAAGGCGTGGGTACGGGACGTACCTGTATTGTTGTGTTGCCGGTTCGCGTCGTCAAGCACTTCCGTTGTGGCGGTCGCTGGCTTTGCTGGACACGCCCCCACCCCCTCGTAGTGACCAGGGCATGGGGGTAAGGTATGTCCAGGGCATGTGTGCTGTGTGACTTTGGTGGGGGTTTTGTGGCCTGCCCCTGGTCCTGCCCCCCCCCCTTTCCCCCCTCCCTTTGTTGTTCTGGCCTTCTGCGGCGTCTGCGTCGGAACCTGTAGAGGAGGTCGACTGCTATGAGGGCTGAATGGCATTGACCACAGCAGCATACTCCCTTTGATCAGTTAGGCATACTTCCATATGCAAGGCCGGCGACACGTGGTGCCACTAACCCTGTTCAACACAAGCCGATCCCTCATGTGGAACTGTGTCCTGAGTCCCGAATGGCAGTGACCCCAACTTCGTGGCAGCGACCACAGCACCAGACTTCCTTTGATTAGTGATGCGTATTTGCATATGGAAGGCCAGCGACACGTGGTGCCACTGAACCTAAACTATGCAGGACGGTGGGGCCACCAACCTATGCATGTGGCTGTGGGCCCTTGCTCACCGCTACCTCTGCGGTGCTTGCCCTGCGGTCAGCAGGGCACACAATTCAGATACAGTCGCGAGCAGATGACGCAGTAGGCAAGAGACATAGCTCCCACTGCGACCTGTCCGCACCAAGCAGCATCACAGACTCATACACTTCAACAGTGTATTCTATACATATTTAATCTTTTCATGAGACGCCTACACTGTGGTCAGTAGGGCTCACAATTAAAATTAAATCTTGATTCATTAATTACAGAGTCCACTAGGCAAGTAACCATCACAGGTCTAAAACCTACATAATATCCTTTTAGTATCCTTGCTTCAAGAACTTATTTTATATCAGTTATAGCTTTAGAACGATCAACAAATTCATCTTCAAGTGCAAACAAACACTCAATAACAGTCTACACTGCGGGCAACAGAGCTCGCAATTGAAATTTTTGACACGTGGTGCCACAAACCCTTTTCAACACAAGCCGCGACACGTGGTGCCACTAACCCTGTCCAACACATGCCGATCCCACATGTGGAACTGTGTCCTGAGTCCTGAATGGCAGTGACCCCAACTTCGTGGCAGCGACCACAGCACCAGACTACCTTTGATCAGTCAGGCATATTTCCATATGCAAGGCCGGCGACACGTGGTGCCACTAACCCTGTACAACACAAGGCGCAACATATGGTGCCACTAACCCAGTTCAATACAAGCCGATCCCACATGTGGAACGGTGTCCTGAGTCCTGAATGACAGTAACCCCTACTTTGTGGCAGCAACCACAGCACCAGACTCCCTTCAGTTTTATTTGTTGTGTTTTGTTTAAATAAAATGTTTTATGTGTAAATCTATACATGACTAAGATTCTTCTTTGTCCAACCGCACAGGGACAATTCTGGGCCCAAGAAGGTTGTTGAGGGTATGTTGGTAATGTGGGAAGTGGGTGCATTACCTGCTGATGTGGGGAGAGGCAGGTTGAAAGGGGTATCTCTCACAGAAAGAACTCTGGTATGTTTTCAGATGTCAGCTGACGGACTGAATCACAAAATGGCTTTTCAATGCTTATGTCGTGTGACTTATGAACAGTTCGCACCCAGGTTCGCAGAGGGACAACTGTGGCCCATCCGGTGGACTCACAGACGCAGTACTATGAGCCGTCCGGTCCCAAAGGAACAGCAGCGTAGTAGCTCGAAGAGGTAAAGGCACAGCAGCGTACTAGCTCGCAAAGGTAGAGAGCTGCGAGCCGACGGACTAGCTTCTAACGCTATAGCTATGAAGTGGTGATGTTGGGAAGAGGAAGCGTAAAAGGGTTATCTCGCACAGACAGAACTCCGGTATATTAAATTTCCCCCGAGACATTTCTTTTATATTTTCACTCGATGCAAGAAAGCGCGCTTTCTGGACCATGACCATTCTCCCTACCAAATTTGGCGTAATTCCATTCAACAGTTTGACCTGTAGCCTTGTCTAAAGTTTCCTATGGAAAATCCATTGAGAAAATATGTTTTCACACCCCCACATAGCTACTTGTCGCAGGCGTACTCGCTGTTTTTGTGCAGGTCAGTGGTCTACTTTGTCAACATATCACAGCCTCTCCCTGAGGGCAGGTTTGCACACACACCACACCCATCCGGCACATGTGTCACAGGCCATCTGACCACGCAAATGTAATGCATTGACAAAAGTCACATCCTTTATTGTCGGTGGTGACTGGATGGCGGACGCTCCACGGGTCTCAATCATAAAGAGTCCATGAAAAGTTGCGCAGAGGGTTAGTCTCACCCTGAGCTGTATGGCCGTCAGGGGCCTACTACCACGTGGCGCGGACTTGATTTGCACAGGGTTAGTGCCAACCGAAGCTGATGTGACCATCAGGGGCCTACCACCACGTGGCGCGGACTTGAGTTGCACAGGGTTAGTCGCACCCTAAGTTGTATGGCCGTCAGCGGCCTACCACCACGTGGCACTGACTTGCGTTGCACAGGGTTAGCGGCACCAAAAGCTGATGAGGTCTCCGCCATTGATGACTCAGCGACATGTGTGAGATCTGCCAGGCCGCAGAGAAGCTGATGTGGTCTCCGCCATTCATGACTCATGACTTAGCGAAATCTGAGATTTGCTAGGCAGTGGAGCTTTGACGGGCACGTGGAGTGCCCACTGGTACACACTCCGGGGGCAGCAGGTAATTATTTGGTCATGGATGCGCAGGGGTGGCAGTATCTCTCTCTCTCTCTCTCTCACTCCCTCTCTTCACTCTCTCTCTCTCACGCTCTTCCTTACCTTTCCTTCTCTTTCTCTATCTCCCTTTCTCACTCACTTTCTTTCCTTCCCTCTCTTTTTCTCTCTGGCTTTTTTTTCCTTCTCTGTGTCTCACTCCTTTGATATGCGCATTACACACATCCTTATTTTGTGCTTTATTTTCAACGCTGTGTCATCGACATTCATGGTCCCGACAGGAGTCTTCCACCTTGTTGTTTTGTATTCATTTTCTTAAATTTAGTTTATCCTTTATATATCCGTTTACGAAAGAATAAAGTTTGAAAAAAAAATTTATAACGTTTTTGGTTGTTACTTGAGTGCTGTGTGACTCTTTCTCGTTCTTATTACTGTTATTAGGTGGTGTCCACCATGGTGTTACATTTTGGGGCAGTTATCGCGGGCATACTGTTGATGTCTCCAGTTTGCACCCCTGTATAGCACACCCTAAACACCCCACAGAGCTTACAGTGCTCCTACCCTCCTCTTTCCTACTTTTTTCACCCTTTTTTCCCCTTACTCGCTTCAATAGAATCACAAAATGGCTGCCAACACTTCCTAGTTGCAACCGCTCGCACCGCTCGCAGCCAATAAGCAGCGAGCTTGTGCTCGTAACGCCTCAGCCAATCAGATGGCAGAATTCCCAAATATCGATATCTGTAAATTTCGATATTTCTCCAAAACTACTGAACATGCTTTCTAAACCAAGACCCTTCTTCCTGCCAAATTTGGGGTAATTCCGTTCACCCGTTCGACCTGTAGCCCTGTCTAAAGTTTCCTATGGAAATTGCAAGGAGAAACATGTTTTTGGGACCCCCCTTTTTTTCGGCCCTCCCTTGACGAATCACCCCCAAACTTTCAACATAGGAGCTGATATGAACAAAGAATTAGTTTGGAAAGTTTCATGAAGATTCATCACACGACGCCAAAGTTATAAGCAAAACAAAAACATTTCTTCCTATGGAAACTTGGTCCTAACTATAACTACCTACTGGCCACCGCCAGTGGGTAATATATATATATAACACCTAAAGATAACTTACTCAAGACAGTACAGCCCTCAAGACTTATTCTGACGTATAGTAATCAACATCAAACTATCAGAAAAATTGTCAATAAAAACTGGGCACTAGTAAGAAATTATCCTGTGCTGGGGGACCAACTAACAAGATCCCCCAATTCAACATTCAGAAAAGCCCACTCGATGAGCAACTCATTGGTCACAAGTAGTCCTGAAGAGTTTCATAATACCATTTGGTTGATGGTCAGTAAAGGCTTTATCAAATGTACAGTCTGTAAAGCATGCAAACATGGAGTGAGCAAGACGGAGTACACCACACCGTTTAGGAGCAGGCCAATTAAGATTGACAAAAAACGTACCTGCAAGACGGAGTTTGCGGTGTATATGCTGGAGTGTCCTTGTGGCCTGCGCTATGTGGGCAGCACGAGACTGCAGGTCCACAAGAGGATACTCCAGCACATAAGGGCAATCAACAATGGGGATACGTCGTATCCTGTTGTCCGTCATTTAGATGAATTGCGTGCTAAAAAATCATGTGAGTTGCGTTACTTTGTGGTGGACTCGATTCCACCGTTGAGGAGATGTGAAGATCATGAAGCTCTTTTGAGAAAAGGTGGAAATAAATACGTTTTAGAAATGGATACAAAAACACCGAATGGGTTAAATTCCAGCGAGGATTTTTATACGCATCTGTAATATGTCATTTCCTCATCTGTTAATTAGAATGTACCCCTACTTCCATGCTGTTGCTTCTTTTTTATATGTTTTTAGATTACCTTTTTTATTTAGTCTGCACAATTTTGCACATTAGGGATTTTTAATGTGACACTCTTTATGCATTAGCACTTTATTCTAAGACCTGGTTTATAGGGATCATTGCCCACTTGGGCTTTATTGTGTGTTGTTTACTCAGGGTACTGTAACATTGTGTACAGTTTACTATTGGGCAATATGATATTTAATACTGAGATCTTCAATGCTGCTACATCGATTATGATGGGAAAAGGTCAATATTTATACATTTTCATGGTTTATGCATTTTTTAACAACTGTACATATATTTATAATTATGTATTTATATGTGTTATTTCAGTTGAGTATCTCTTTTAATTGGCATCCCTTCTAATGAGGGCATCATTAGGGTTCGGTTTTACCAGGTATTTATTTCCAGGTTAAACAGAGAGCCTAAGTGATATTTATATTTATATTATTACTATGCGTCATTTTGCACATTGTCAGCCAATAAGAGCTGCTATGTTAAACACAAATTGCGACACCAATATGTTTTTTTTCATGTCTATGATGAAGAGCAGGTTTGTTTGAGCACTGTCATTGTTAAATGGTAGCGGCAGTCGTAGTCGATAACCTTTCAAGTATTGCCCGGCGGTAATCGCCTCTTATACCATTCGATGCTAAACCAACAAAGAGGCAGGCGCCGGAGACTGGAAGGCAGGAAACAAAGTTTTATTCCGTCGGAGTGGAACACATCAGATCAGACAGCGAGGTATCGTCACGAGGTGCTCTAACTGCATCTCTGAGGCCTGGCCTCTTATACACAGGTTTATGACTTTATTGCAGGTTTATCATACATGGCACATTCTTGAGATCGCTTTGATACATGAAAGAACATCCTCAGAATCCCCACTTCAAGCTCGTTCCCACACATATCTACAGTGGAAGTCCCCACCCCACCCACAGTAGGAGATGGCTATCACACAGCTGGACATTCCGCCAATTCCCGGGGGTGTGTGCGACCGGTCGGGTCTCAGGGGGTGGGGGGGCCTTGATCTACTGTAATCCCTTTGATGTGGGGTGTTTCCCTTACAGTAGGGGCAATAAACTGCATCCGCAGGGCTAGGTGATGGCCTGGGATCGGTTCGGACAATTGGGCGCAGAGGAAGGTGGTTATCAAAGAGATGCATGACCATGTATGGGATGTCGGTCAGGCGTGAGATGTGGTTCTATGGCAGGGTCGCGCAGAAGGAGAGGGTTTATGGCCCGTGTATGAGAGAGCGGGGGTGGCCGGCGCGCGGGGGAATGCTCGCAGCGCCAGGGGGACGCGCTGGCGATCGGCAATGAGCAGGGAGAGACCAGGGTGCCTAAAATGGCTGCCGTGCGCTTTCCAGTGTGTCGCGCTGGGGAGACACAAGATGGCGCAGATAATGTTCAGTTCGCGAGCTAAATTTCCACAGTCCTCCCTTTAACATATCTCGCCAGCTTGTTCAGTTCGGATCTATCCCCATAATACTACGAACTTCCACCTCATACAAAGCTTTCATTCGCTCCGCTTCAAAGTTCAAAGTCTTAGGGCAGATGCAGTTCATAAAAAGCGAACATAAAGGTGGCAGACACTGAATCCCCAAGCAACATCCACATAGTATCACAATTGGTATTAGGATAAATGAAAACAGCCTCCATCCCCAACTTCTAATAGTGCCCCAAAACCAACTTCCCAGTGACCATTCTTCTTGCTCCTGATGAACCTCTGCGGAAAGTCTGTGGAGGTGTTCAATTGCTTTGTAGACTGAGGGTGAGTTATCCGGTACGTAGGTACAACAGCTGGACCCAATGATGCGGCATGCTCCTCCACGATCAGCCAGAACCACATCTAGAACGAGGCGGTTCTGAAGAGCCACCAGGCGGACGGCCTGAAGCTCGGCGGTGTTGTTGGCGAGGATGCCAGCCGTAATGTTCATCGCCGTTTCGACTGCCTGAGTTAAGTGGCGGATGGCACGGCTGTTTGCCATTGGACCCCAGAGTGGAACAAGTCCTTTTACTGCGTCCATGAACTGTGCTCCGGTGGAGTCGGCTTGCACAATGTCTTTGGCACGTTTCTGTCGGTGATGGTTTGCTGGAACCACATATGTCGGAGGAAGGACAAAAGCGATGTAGCAGGTGCCTCCCCAACCTTTCGGAAGCCAGGTGTAGGCCTTAGTACCACAGACGAAGTACATATTTGGGGAGGCAACAAAGGAGGGTGGATCAACTGAGTCCAATGTTCGGGTGATGAGGCAGGAGCTGTGGCCCACCAGCTGCGCCCCCAGACCTTCGAGGCACACGAGTCCAGTGATGTTGATGACGGATAGGGCCACTGTTAGGGTTGCGGCCGTTCGTTTCCGGAGGTAAGAGAAGGTGGGTCTGGCTGGGTTGTTAAACACCTGCATTTCAACTCGTTCTTTGGCAGGGATGTCCATGTGAAAGGAAGTGTTTGATCTCAGAGGACAGAAGGGGGCAGAAGTTTTTCCAGTTTTGTTCAGCCAGAACCCATGGTAGAAGTGTGACACAGTTTTGCCGGAAGTGGCATTGTCCTTGTAGCTTTCCTGCAGGAGGATTAGCCAGGCGAGGCAGGAACCATGGACCGAAAAAGGTGAAGGGATGAAAGGGATAGAGTGCCCAGTGGCATGTGGTAGCAATCCACAGATCCAGCAATTAGTGGCATTGGAGGCAAGATTGTGTTGGTGGAGCAACTGCACGAAAGAGTTATTCCAGAACTCCTTACGCCTTTCTCGGAGTTGGGGTGAAAGTGAGATCAGATGGTGTTCTTTCATGGTGGTAGGTGGAACGGTGGTCAGCAATGTCTTATGGGCGGGTGCGCTCTCCTCCATGATCCAGAAGGTGACCATGAGGAGAAGGCAAAAGAGAAGGGTAATGAAAAGTGCAATAGTCTTTGAGCTGTGCATTTTGTCAGTCTTTGGGATTTTGTAGTGGATCTTTGGGCGTCCGGTTGCTTCCATCATCTTCATGTCGGATGCTTCCATCACCTTCAAGGGACTCGGTAGCGGGCAGAACCACAGACTTTGTTTAGTTTCTCTCCTGGTGGCCTTTGAGGTGGCTAGGCAACCGCTCTGAGATTTCAACTTAGTTTATGGTCTGCTTAGCCGAAGTTCCCTCCTTTCGTCGTAGGTTATACCCTTCTTTGGATGGCACAGTGGGATCGGGATATTTCGTTAATTCTAGTGTCTCTGTATCCGGGCAGTGGCTCAGGGATGGTCGGTCTTTGTCCAGAAGTTCCTCTTGGGCGGTGATGTTGTCCGTGGTCGTCAGGGTCGATGATACCTTCTTGCAGTGGTGTGCATGCAGCCAATTGCGCTTCCCCTCCACTCAAAGAGCTGTGCGGGTGGTGATCAGGACTTGCAGAGGGCCCGTCCACCGGGGCTCCAGACTCTTGGTGCGCTGGAAGTTACGCACTAAGACAAAGTCACCCGGTTGGATGTCGTGCCCGGGGCCCCTGGAAACGACGGGAATGGCTTGCAGCACATGCTGATGGATAACAGACAACGTTTTAGTTAGGTTGTACAAATAGTCAGACATGAGGACGTCCGGGACGTCGTGGATGGATGTTGGTTTCGGTGCAGTCCAAAGGTTCATGGGCCGCCCGAAGACGACCTCGTAGGGGGTTAAGTGGTGTTTGGTGGGGGTGGAACGCATTGATAGCAATGCTAGCGGGAGAGCGTCTGGCCATTTCAGTCCTGTGGTGGCAACTATTTTTGCTATCTTAAGCTTCAATGTGGCATTATGTCGCTCAACCAAGCCTGCAGATTGGGGATGGAAGACCGCATGGAACTTCTGTTTTACACCCAGCCCCTTTAAGATGAGTTGGATAACCTCGGCTACAAAGTGGGGGCCGTTGTCACTCCACAAAATTCGACAAAGGCCGTACCGGGGGAAGAATTCTTTCAGTAGTACTTTTGCGGTAGTCATAGCGGTGTTGTCGCGGGTTGGGTAGGCTTCCACCCACTTGCTGAAGGCGCACACAACGACAAGTACGTACTTCAAACCTTGGCACCTTTCTAACTGGACGTAGTCTATTTGTAGGACTTCAAAGGGGTGATTGGGAACCCCAAACCCTCCCCGGGGTACAGCAGTTCCTTTCCCAGGGTTGTGTTGGAGGCAGACCAGGCATTGTTGGACCAGACGTTTGGCTGAGTCTGAGATTTTGTCGTTGTGCCAGACTTTGGAGATGAGTTCGATCATGGGAGCAGACCCTATGTGTGCGGGGGAGTGTGCCATGGTCAGCATGGGGATCAAGTATGAGTCAGGTAGCAACCATTTGTTCGAGTCTTTAGTTCGCCAGCAACCGTCGTCGTCCCTCAATCCCACCCGTGCCCATTCAGTTAATTCGTGTGGTGAGCTGGCTAATTGGATGTCCCTAATCGTTTCCCTAGCATCCTTCCATTTCTCAGTTTGTGACCTGGTTACGTACATACGGGTCGTGGACCTATTCTCGGCTGTGGTTCGGGCAGTAATGTCAGCTAGTGCATTTCCCTGTCCTATAATGTCTGTCACTTTCTTGTGTGCCTGGCATTTGATCACAGCCAGCCGTGTGGGGAGGAGGACTGCTTCGGTCAGGGCAGAGACTAGATCTCCATGCAGGATGGGTGTGCCATGGGAAGTCAAGAATCCCCTCTCCTTCCAAAGGAGCCCAAAGTGGTGAACTACCCCGAAGGCGTATTGGCTGTCTGTGTAAATGTTTGCGGTTGTCCCTGCTGCCAGGATGCATGCTCGTGTGAGAGCAATCAGTTCAGCCGCCTGTGTGGATCGCTGTGTGATGCGGGCTGTCTCAACAACTGTTCGGGCTGTGGTGACTGCATAGGCAGCTGAAGTGGTGCCATCGGGGAGCTTGATGCATGAGCCATCCACCCATAGTTCTCCGTCAGGGTCCGGGAAGGCAGTATCTCGAAGGTCAACCCTACTCTTGGTCTGTTCGTCGGTGAGAGTCACGCAGTCATGTATAGGGGGCGCATTGGGGTCAGTGTCAGGGAGAGGTAGTAGGGTGGCTGGATTCAGAGTGGTGCATCGTTTCAATGTGATGTGGGGTGCAAGCAGAGTCAGTTCATAGCCAGTCAGTCGTGCGCTAGTCAGGTGTTGAGTCTTGGTCTGGTTCAGGAGGGTGTCAACCGCATGGGGTACCAATACAGTGAGGGGGTTCGAGAGCACGATCCCCTCACTTTGCCGGATAGAGACAGCAGCAGCGGCTACTGCTCGAAGGCAGGCGGGCAAAGCTCTGGCTACAGGGTCAAGAGTGGCAGAGAAGTAGGCACAAGGGCGTTGTTTAGGACCTATGGGCTGGGTTAGGACAGACAATGCGCATCCCTCCCTTTCGTGGGTGAAGAGAGAGAAAGGTTTAGTGTAGTCTGGGGTTCCTAGGACTGGGGCCGAGCAGAGGGCGTCTCGTAATTCTTTGAAGGAGGATTGGCATTCGGGTGTCCAGGGGAGGGGGAAGGGGACATCTTTAGCCAACAGGGAAAGCAGAGGTTTTACAATAAAACTGAAGTTTGGCAACCACTGTCGACAAAAGGAGGTGAGGCCTACTAGAGACCGCACTTGCTTCTGAGTTTTGGGAACAGGGGTTTCTAGGATGGTCTGAATTCGGTCAGGGGTAAGTTTCCTCCCGTCCTTGGATAGGAGGTGGCCTAGGTATGTCACTTGGGGTTGGCAGAACTGTAACTTCTTCCTGGAGACCTTGTGACCGTTCTCCGCGAGGAAGTGGAGGAGGTGAATGGTGGCTGTGACAGCAAGTGGGGTGGTGTCGGCCGCCAAAAGAAGGTCGTCGACGTACTGTATTAACACCACTCCATCGGGTAATTGGACTGCATCTAGTTGTCTCTTGAGGGCTTGGCTATAAATGCTGGGACTCTCAGTGTAGCCTTGGGGTGCCCTACAGAATCTGTACGACCGGGCTTTTAAAGTGAAGCCGAACAGGTAGCGGCTGTCTGGGTGGATGGGGATGGAGAAGAATGCGTTCTTGAGATCAATAACAGTAAAGGTGGTGGCAGTGGACGGAATTAGGGTGAGGATGGTGGTGATGTCTGAGACCACGGGGTACTGAGGTATGACTACTTTGTTAACTTCTCGTAAGTCAACAATGAAGCGGTATGCTTTCTCATCTCCCTCGCCTTGCTTCTTTACAATGGGTAGGATAGGGCTGTTGCAAACATTACTGACTACTTCTTCTACTACTCCTGCATTGACTAGGGACTGGATGATTTCCACCAATGCCTTCTCACCTTCGGGCGATATTCGATACTGTGGAAGCTTTGGTAGCACTGCGTCCGGTCGGACGGTTATGTGTACTGGGTCGATCACCATGCGCCCTACATCTGAGTCGGTTTTAGCCCATAGATGTGAGGGTAACGTGTCGAGTAGGGACAGGTCAGCATCAGTTATAGAGAGCATACGTCGTTGATGACAAGGTCTGAACAGATCTGGGTTATCGTGCAGGATGACTCGAACTCCGTCTGGGGAACATCTGATGGTAGCTCGGAAGTGTTTTAGCAAATCGAGTCCCATAATAGCATCGGGGGTGTTGGAGGAGAGCAGAAAGGTCGTGTCAGTGGCGTTATCTTCTAAGTCAAAGGAGATTGGTGCTGATAAGGGGTTAGTGGAGGGCGTTCCATCGAAGCCTATTGAGGTTACGTGTGAGCCAGACAAGGGTGCCCTAGGAATCAGTCGTTTAGATAACGCACTACGTGTCGCCCCAGTATCTACCAGGAATGGAGACTTTGTGCCCAAGACCTTAGCAGTGACGTAAGGACCTTGCTGGTCAACACGGAGTTCGACTGGATCCCTCCCTTGCCCCTGGCGGTCCTATGCGAAGTCATGGGTGCTTTCGTAGTCGGACTGCTGACACTGGTTTTGTCGGGGGCGATCAAAGGTGTTTGGTCTGCCTGGCCTGTCGTTGATGGTGTCGTTCGTGTACCCTCGTCCCTGTCCTCTATTTCTGGGGTCATATGCTATGTCTCTGGGGTCCCTATTTTTGTTCATTTCCAGAAGGACCGGGCACTGGGATTTCCAGTGTCCGAACCCTCTACAAAACGCACATTGGTTCCCATCTAAATCTCTCCGTCCGTTGTAGGGTGCAGGTGTATGGTCTCTAGGGGGTAGCTTTCTAGAGGCGGTTGGTTGGTAATTCCCTTTTGGGGGCTCCCTTCCTATGGTCACCCCTTGCAACTGTGCTATCATTACCCTCTCCTTCAGTTCCTTTTTCTTCCTCTCGGACGCCCTATCGTTCTCATTCTTTTGGTTTTCGTAGTATTGGGCCATCTGGAGGATCGCTGCGGGTTTGGAGGCTGCCCAACTACTCTCGCTGGTCTGTAGCTTCTGGGAGACTTCTTGTGACAGACCCTTCACATAATTCTGGACAAAGAGGTGATGTCCGGTTGCAGTGGTCATGTCCTGGCCACTATAATCGGAAAACACGGTCTCGAATCGAGAGAAGTATTCAGACACATCCTCCTGGGGTTTCTGGCGACAAGCCGTCACTATCGACCAGTCTACCTTTCTTTCTGGGATTAGGGTCTTCAACTTCTGTACAATCTTGTCTGGGAGCTCCAATATGGCTTTCGGGGGTTTCTGTCCCGGTTCTCGCTGTTTGTCTATGGTATCAAGTTGTACCCAAGTATATCCGAACGGCTCAGCGTGGTCAACTTTCCGGATTTGCTTCCACACATCAGCCGGCAGACATAACCCGAAGAACAAGTCGATATCTGCTAAGGTCATTATTGGTGAACCTAAGGCTGTACCTAGTTCAGTGTAGAAGGCAGTCGGGTTCTTTCTCAAGTCGGGTAGGGTTTTTCTAAAGGTCAAAATGTCTTGTCGGTCCCATGGCTGGTAGACCCAATTATATACAACCCTTCCCTTCGCATCTTGGTGGTTGATGTCGTCATGTGTTCCCTGACCTCGTGGGGGGACCCAGTAGGGGGCGGCCTCTTTGATGGGCATCATGGTATCAGCCCTTCCTGCCTGGGGCTTAGTCGCTATGGGGGGTTCTGCTTTGGTTGTCTGTCTGTGCTCTTTAAGGTGCCGGTAGACCTCGAGTGTACGAGTGAAGAGGTCCGTCACATCGCCCTCTCCTTCTTCCCCAATGTCTACCTTCCTATATAGGGCCGCTAAGCCTTCGGGGCCTTTATCGTGGTACCTATCCTCATATGTATTCAGGGAGTGATAACAAAGTCGTACGACAAAGTGTCGTCTGCGGTTGTCGGCATACGAGTTATAAACGTCTGTTATATACTCCTCACTTTCCTTTCGCTCCACCAGTGTCCTTACTATCTTGTCGATTCCTGCTCGTTCATCCTTTGTTAGTCGATTCATTCTGGTGGAATCTTTCTTTCTCATCTCAGGGTCATCCAACGTTATCGCCAACGTTGTGTTCAGTACAAGAGGCTCGGCCGGCGCGGAGGCCGTGAGGACCGAGGCCCCGGTACTGCTTTCGCTTGTGTTTGGGAGTTGTGGGTGTTGCACTACCGGTTGGGAGGGTGCGTATGGAGGGGGCATGTAAATGATCGGGGGACCTAATAGCAATTCGTCATTCGTTCGTTGCTTAGAAGACAACTCAGTGTAGAGCATAGAGGGGGTCCTAACAGGGTACTGGCCTGATGTTTCAGGCTTTTGTCTTAGTTTAGCTTCCCTTCTCTCCTTTATTTCTTCCTCTAACTTTCTAGCGGCAAGGTGAGCTGCCTTTCGTAATTCCTTTTCTGCTTTTACTTCTTCCCTCTTTTTCCGTTGTGTTGCTTCTTTGCGCCACATGCCGATACTGTCAAGCATAGTAGGCGTCGTTTTATTACCACGCAGAGCTATTTCTAGCATTTCTATTTTATGGTCGTCGAAGGATCCCATCAGTGGCCACTGACTCTCGGGGTCCTTCTTTGTATATTTATGCCATAGCTTGCTATAAGCTACGGCGACTAGTCCATATTTAGTGAACATGTCCTTATTAGGGGTGCCCTCCAGTGGAGCCGGGTGGTCCACCTCTAATAAGCGGTCCGGGCAGAACCAACTACCAATCAGTGGGGAGAAGATAGGCATGACGGGTTACAACGGGGACAAAAGTCAGCACTACCTATCTTTTCACTGCTTGCAAAGACCAGATAGAATATCTCTATTCCTCGTTATTTGTAAGCAGAGAATACCTCCAAAGAACCAATATCGAACAACTAGTGTTCGGACAATCAATCAATCAATGGTGAGAAAGAGATAGGCACGACGGGTTACAATGGGGACAAAAGTCTGCGTTACCTACCCTTCACTATTTGCAAAGACTAGACAGAATATTTCTATTCTACGTTATTTGCAAACAGAGAATATCTCAAAGAGCCCTATCCTTCAAAACAATCAATATTCGGACAATCAATCAGTGGGGAGATAAAAATAGGCACGACGGGTTACAATGGGGACAAAAGTCTGCGTTACCTACCCTTCACTATCTGCAAAGGGAGAGAGAGAGTATTTCTACTCCTCCCCGTTTGTAGACAGCGAATATCTCAAAGAGAACAATCAATAAGCAATACTAGTATTTTCAATCAATCAATCGTTTCGCAATTTTTCGTGTTTCACGACCTTACCCGGACCGCGTGGACAGTTTCTCGTCTTCCGCCTCCAGCGCCCGATGGTCCTCTACTCTCCGTATTTGCCGCGGCACTCCTGATGGTTCCCAGTCAGGACCGTAGATCACTCGAGAGAGGTCTGCTCGGAACCAGTGAAGTTCGGATGATCGGCTGCCAGACGAGGGTCTATCGGGCAGGAGCTCTCCCGATCGTTGCAGTCGTTCACTCTGTCGTCGGGACCTCTCCCACTGGATCCACGTGTCGCTGATGGGCCCCACGCTTGGGACGCCAATTGTTAAATGGTAGCGGCAGTCGTAGTCGATAACCTTTCAAGTATTGCCCGGCGGTAATCGCCTCTTATACCATTCGATGCTAAACCAACAAAGAGGCAGGCGCCGGAGACTGGAAGGCAGGAAACAAAGTTTTATTCCGTCGGAGTGGAACACATCAGATCAGACAGCGAGGTATCGTCACGAGGTGCTCTAACTGCATCTCTGAGGCCTGGCCTCTTATACACAGGTTTATGACTTTATTGCAGGTTTATCATACATGGCACATTCTTGAGATCGCTTTGATACATGAAAGAACATCCTCAGAATCCCCACTTCAAGCTCGTTCCCACACATATCTACAGTGGAAGTCCCCACCCCACCCACAGTAGGAGATGGCTATCACACAGCTGGACATTCCGCCAATTCCCGGGGGTGTGTGCGACCGGTCGGGTCTCAGGGGGTGGGGGGGCCTTGATCTACTGTAATCCCTTTGATGTGGGGTGTTTACCTTACAGTAGGGGCAATAAACTGCATCCGCAGGGCTAGGTGATGGCCTGGGATCGGTTCGGACAATTGGGCGCAGAGGAAGGGGGTTATCAAAGAGATGCATGACCATGTATGGGATGTCGGTCAGGCGTGGGATGTGGTTCCATGGCAGGGTCGCGCAGAAGGAGAGGGTTTATGTCCCGTGTATGAGAGAGCGGGGGTGGCCGGCGCGCGGGGGAATGCTCGCAGCGCCAGGGGGACGCGCTGGCGATCGGCAATGAGCAGGGAGAGACCAGGGTGCCTAAAATGGCTGCCGTGCGCTTTCCAGTGTGTCGCGCTGGGGAGAGACAAGATGGCGCAGATAATGTTCAGTTCGCGAGCTAAATTTCCACATCATGTGCTCAAGGTCCCACGAGGACCGGAACGCGTAATGGCGGCGGTGCTGGGCATACAATAAAGAAAAGAGCACTACAATTTTGGGTTCGCTTCATCTTTTCTATGATTGGAAATCAGAGACGAGTTTACAAGATATATATATTTATACATTATAACCTACTGGCGGTCACCAGTAGGTAGTTATAGTTAGGACATTTTAGCCATAGGAAAATCGTAACATTCTTTTCCCAATAACTTTGGCGTCGGTTGACGAATCTTCGCGAAATTTTCAAAAGTCTTGGGGGCGCTCCGGTCAGCTCCTATCTTAAAAGTTTCGGGGTGATTCGGTAAGTGGGGGCCGAGAAAAAAGGGGGTCCCAAAATGTGTTTTCTCCATGGTAATTCCCATAGGAAACTTTAGACACGGCTACAGCCCGAACTACTGAACGGAATTACACCACATTTGGTGAAAAGGTAGCCCTTGGTTTAGAAAGATCCCTGTTTGTTAAATGGTGTAAATCCGTTCAGTAGTTCATGAGAAATTAGAAAAAGAAAAAGTTTCACTATCTGGGTGGAGCCTAACGACACATCTCATTGTGAGATCTGATTGGCTGTCAGCACTTCATCCTGGAATTGCTGGCAGCCATCTTCGAACCAATATACATGATAGTACCCCATTGAAATGCATTGTAGTGAATCGAAGATTTTGAGGGTTACCAAAAGGAAAACAAAGGGTGATAACAAACTTTAGTTACATTTTAATTCATTTGTTGATGGTACCATACTAATTTCAGGGATTGTGGTGTGTTCTAAGGTGATTTTACCCTGTGAAAAACCTTCTGCTGGGATATCATGAATCATGTTTGAGAGAAAACTGATGCTAAAATGAGAGCATATTTTCTGTAAATTCACATTATCTTTCTCAGTCATGTAAGAATGAAGTCTGTCATTCTCAGTAAATCATGTAAATCCAACAAGGGCAGAGACCGACAGTTGATTCCTTTGTGTTCTACTGCAGCTTCCCAGAGTGTTCTAAAGAACAACTAGAGTGCTAACAACCTTACTTATGATAAACGTATGGCACACCTGAAGCCATCTTGATTGGAATAAACTGGTAACACTTAAAACATTTAATTTAAAAAGGAACAAAATGATGGGGTTCATTTTGTCATAGAAATTATGGTTAGTGCTGTAGAAAGAAAAATTAGGACATGTTTCAAGTGTGATCTCAAATATCTTCCTGTTATATTTCAACAGAAGCAGCCTGTCAGTTGATGCCTTTGTGTTCTACTGCAGCTTCCCAGAGTGTTCTAAAGAACAACTAGAGCGCTAACAGCCTTACTTATGACAAAAGTATGGCACACCTGAAGCTATCTTGATTGGAATAAACCGGTAACACTTAAAATATTTAATTTAAAAAGGAACGAAATGATGGGGTTCATTTTGTCATAGAAATTATGGTTAGTGCTGTAGAAAGAAAAATTAGGACATGTTTTAAGTGAGATCTCAAATATCTTCCTGTTATATTTCAACAGGAGCAGCCTGTCAGTTAATGCCTTTGTGTTCTACTGCAGCTTCCCAGTGTGTTCTAAAGAACAACTAGAGAGCTAACAGTCTTACTTAAATTTATAGCACACCTGAAGCCATCTTGATTGGAATAGACTGGTAACACTTAAAACATTTAATTTAAAAAGGAACAAAATTAGGGGGGTAATTTTGCCATAGAAATTATGGTTAGTGCTGCAGAAAGAAAATGTAGGGCATGTTTTAAGTGAGATCTCAAATCCTCTTCTATTTCATTAGAAAATTCTGACATGCAGACTGAAACAATCACTTTCAATACCAGCAGTAGACTTCCAGTTAACTCCCTGGTGAGCTGTAGCTTTACTACAGTGATCTAATGAACAACTAGAGTGCTAACATTCTGAATTTATGGCAATTGTGTGACACATCTGAATGCCTTCTTGATGAAATCATCAGAGTTAAAAACTGAAAGCATTTCCTACTGAGGAGATTGCAGTAAAAGAGGAAATTAGGAAACTTCATAACAAATATGTCTCCCAAGATGGCCACCAGAGAAAAAAGAGCCCAAATGTAGCACAAATATCACCCAGACATAGCCCACATATAGCCCAATGACAGAAGTGTGCAAAACACTTTTTAGTTTTAGTTTTTCTGCAGTTTTATATAGTGCAGACTGGTCAGGTATTGGACCGTTACATCTTACTTGGACCCCTTATTGCATATTTTGCAGGAAGTACATGAGATTGATCTTGCGAAACATTGAACTTTACGATTCTGTTAACCTGAAGTTGCTCTGAACCGGGCTTTGTAACACCCGTTTTTGCCTACTGGTTTTAATTAATTCTCACTGTATTGTATTAGGAAAGAGGATTTACTGTTTTAATGTACACTTTTATGATCTATGTTTCTAAATCAGATCAAATGAATTCAATTTAATGAATTCTATGGCAGAACGGAGGCGAGGATTATGCATATCTTTCCTCCCTTTTTTGCATAGCAGTTCAAAGAAAACGTAACACAACAATCATTAAACAAAAGACCTCACAACCCATGAACCATTAGGGGGGTAGTCTCTAAGGCAACTATAGTCCAATCATATCACAGTCCATCGTATATAATATCGTGACGTCCCTTCCGCTTCCTCTTTCTTCACTGCTCGTCAGTTAAGTGCATTCCTTACATTCTTGGCTTAATCTGATGTTGTTGCTGTTTGTATAGCGGTTTCTTGTGCACGTTATTAGCATTCTTGCCATGGTATTGTTTCATATACCCTGAGCAGCTGGCTCTTGCCTGAGAGCGTTCTCCCCCTCGCAGTTTCTCCGGCTGTGCGCTCTGCGCGCGGTGAGATCCTGTCAGGCGCGTCACTCCTTTAGTGTACGCTTGATTCCTGACCAACCCTCGCCTAATATTGACACTGCTACGCAGTGATTTCCCCACATGGCCACGCTAGTGACCAGCGCCACCTGGTGGTGGTAATTGGTATTGTGCCTCAGTCTATTCTTATAACAGCTTCGGGGAAAGCCCAGCTGTTGGAGCACCGGCGTGGGGACTGCCTTAAGGATTTTAAGGGCATCTGTTCTGTGCTCACACCCTCTGCTATCATGTCTTCCCCAGAAGACCATTTTACTCCTCCTACCAGGAAGTGGAGGAGGAATGGCCCCCCAACTTCTCCCTCCAGCAGTGGACCAAGCCCTCTCTCTGGCTATTTCTAGGGCGCTGGCTCCTCTTAGGCATCAGGTTGAAAAGCTGGCGAAAAGCATCCCTGGGGTGTCCAGTGACCCAGATCTGGTGGTGGCGGGTCCCAGTAGCTCCCAGATGGGGACTAAAAGGGCCGTTAAGCATAACACGGGGCACTTAGAAGGATTTGATAAACTTACGGAGACCTTCCTCAAGAATGCGCGAACGCTAAAGCATGCACCCTGCCGGGAGGAGGAGGAGTCCGGAGAAAATTGAGACGCTGTCACGACTATTGTAGGCCCCGACGGCGGAGAGGGTGTATCAGAGGACGATTTCACCTCCGATGAGGATAAGGACTCTGGCGTCCCTGGCATCCAGAGTCCCACTCCTCTCAGTCCCGGGTTGGGGACAGGGTCCACTCGGACATGTACGAGCCTACCCAAATTTACCATCCTAGGTAGGCAGAGTGGACCCCTGACACCAAAGTGGCAGAGAATGTGGTGGGAAAATCCATCAACCCCTTGAAAGGGAGGTCAGGAATAGGATGAGGAGAGAATGTCCCCCGCCCTCACTGAAGGGGAAGGTGGCACACACACCTGAAATTGATGAGAAACTATGTACCTTTTTCTCCAAGTATATGAGGGATCCCAAGAAAGGAATTGAAAGGTCTTGGATGTGGTAGGGCCCTTGACCCAAATTATTCAATTGGCGGAGCGTTCAAAAGAGTCAGGATCCCCTTAGTCCACGGATATTGTGGCTGGTTGGGCACACTACCTTAAACCCTAAAACACTGCCCCATCCACTACCCAAACACCACTGCACTACCCTAAACCCTAAAGCACTACCCCCAGCACGACACCCTACACTACCCAAACATAACTGCACTACCCTAAACCCTATAACACTACCAGCAGAATGACTCCCTACACTACCCAAACCCCACTGCACTACCCTAAACCCTAAATCTACCCACACCACAACCCCCTACACTACACAAACACCAATGCACTACCCTAAACCCTAAAACACTACCCCTAGCATGACCCCTTACATTACACAAACACCACTGCACTACCCTAAACACTAAATCTACCCCCAGCATGACCCCCTACACTACACAAACACCACTGCACTACCATAAATCCTAAAACACTACCACCAGCACAACCCCCTACACTACACAAACACCACTGCACTACCCTAAACCCTAAAACACTACCCCCAGCATGACTCCCTACACTACCCAAACACCACTGCACTACCCTAAACCCTAAATCTATCCCCAGCACAACCCCCTACACTACCCAAACACCACTGCACTACTCTAAACCATAAAACACTACCCCCAGCATGACCCCTATACTACACAAACACCACTGCACTACCCTAAACCCTAAAACACTACCACCAGCATGACCCCCTACACTACTCAAACACCACTGCACTACCCTAAACCCTAAAACACTACCCCAGCATGACACCCTACACTACCATACACCACTAGTACCGTAAACCCTAAAACACTACCCCCAGCAAGACCCCCTACACCACTGCACTACCCTAAACCCTAAAACACTACCCCAGTACAACCCCCTACACTACCCAAATACCACTGCACTACCCTAAACCCTAAAACACTACCCCCAACACGACCCCCTACACTACCCAAACACCACTGCACTACTCTAAACCCTAGAAAAAAAAACACCCCATGCCCAATCCCCCTTACCTCTCAGTCCTCGTGGTTCCTCTCTCCTCGTGGTTCCTGCTTCATGTCATCTCTGAGGGGCGGTGCATGTTGTTGTTAGGAAACAGATCAGCCTGGTAAATGACCATGCGATGTAATGGTATCGCGAAGTAAAAAAGTTGTTGTAACGGCTGTTTACCGATCGAAGCTGGCCCCTGTTCTTCAGTGAGACGTTCATTTGATTAATTAGGAGGAAGGAATGTGGTTTCTTTACCGAAAAGTGCATTCCCAGCTGTTGTTTTGTGAAAGTGTCCGCGTGGCCTGGTTTCACTTCCAGTGAGAAAGTGGAAGAGTCTGTTTGGATCTAAAGGTGTTCTGTTGTTGGACGGGGCCAGCGCGACATGTCAGAAAACATTGCTAATGGAAAGTGTCCTCCCTGAAGTGTGGAGCAGTGCCACGAGAGGTCAACGAGTGTGCGTCCCACCGCAGTATGACCGTACCGCGTGACCTAAGTGCCGCCTCCAGGGAACGGGAGGCAGAAGCGGCATTGCAGGTCCTCTTGAAGACCGTTGTAGCACTAATTCTACATTTTGGTACTAGGGCATTTTAACTTTGTTGTTCCTGCCAGATACAAAGAGAAGATACTGTGTTATTCAGTGCCCTCGTTACCTTTTTTGTGGGTTGTGGTACTTGTCACTTCGCTGCCCCGCCGGTGCACACGACTGGGCACCCCACCTCGGCCCTCCTGATCACGGTTTTCGGTTTCTGGAGTGGCAACATAAACAGTTGCTCCCAAAGTACTAGCCTGAACACTTAGGTGAATATCCCCTGCACCAGCATTCCACGGAAATTCTTTCCTAGCTCTCCCATGTCGACGAGGACGTCATAATAGCACGGCTCCGCTCGCGACACCGTATGACGTCATCGGAGCCAGAAGAGGACCTCGTCGGTTTGCTGATGTCAGTTCCACCCATTTTTTCTGTGCCACCGAGGCAAACAGGCGGACTGAGACATTTTCACATGTATACATAGTATAATAAATTTATATATATTCACTGAAAAAACCATAGGTTTCAGGCACGTTATAGTTAGAAATCAGCATTTAAAAAACCTTAGAAATTCACTGAAAAAACCATAGGTTTCAGGAGCGTTATGGTTAGTTGGACATTTCACTCGTAGAAAACCATAGAAAGTCCCCCGTTATAGTTAGTGCAGCTAACTATAACTCGCGCGCCCGCAATGCACTGCTGATGACATCACATATTACATCACTCATGACTCATGAGTGAAATGTCCAACTAACTATAACGCCCCTGAAACATATGGTTTTTCCAGTGAATATATATTTTCAGCTCCAAGGCTGTCCACCAGTCGAGCAGCACTCTGGTAATAGAAGCAAGACAACAGCCTTTAATTGGTACGGACGGATTCCTCCTGCAGTACTTGAAACAGCCGTTCCGTATAGGACTGCATGACACGTTTCGAAGTTCCTCAACTTCCCCTCAGAGGCTTTAACGGAACGGATGTGTACATATGCCAATCCCATTCACATTTGAGTATTACACGCCCTCGCATGGGCCGCTCTTATGAGGCATATAGCGTGCTGAGGATCTATGTGGCAAATGTATTTTGTGGTAAAGGATGCATGGTAAAGGTATTGTGTGCTATAAATGGAAAAAATATAAGTGCAGGTACTTACCCCTACAAAGCTGTGGACTAGCAGTGGAGCTAGGCGGAGGTGTAACGGAGGGCGAGAAGACAAGCATTTAAGTAATCTTCTTTTGCAGTATTCCTGATCATTTTATAATCAGATACATTATTTCTGTCACACCCCTTACAACAGTCCCCTTAGCCACTCCTTTATCTTCCAGACGTATAGTTTTCCTTTCCCTTTTTATATTTTATCCCTCTTCCTAATTCTCTCCACTCTTCCTCCACTTCTTTATTTTTCCTCATCTCTCTCATCACTTATCACTTACTGCTTTCTCCTTGCCTCTCCCCTTTTCTTCTCTCTTCTTCCCATTTCTTCATTGTTTTGTCCTTGATTATTCTCTTTTCCCTTGTCTCTATTTCCCCCTCTTCCTTAACCCTCATTAATTTTTCCCTACTCACCTCTCTTTAGTACTCGTCTACCCACTTCCCATCCTGTTTCGCATCCTAACACTGCAGGCTCTTTCCCTTGCTTCTCGTTTCCTGTTCTTTTCTTCCTGTCGATAGTCTGCTCCCCATCCACTCACAGCCGATCCCTATCTTATCCTATATCTGCAGGATCTGTTCCCTGGTCTAGCAAAAAGCATAATCAGTGTCATAATGCTGGCAGGTTAACTGGCTGTTCTGACAACTAGAGTGCAGCTTCCACTCCGCTCTAATAAGTTTGTGTGTACAGAGGTGCAGAAAAGTAAGTAACTTTCTGGGCCAAATACCTTGATAACAGGACCCACAGTAGATCCTAGTACCTTCGATATTACAGTTAGAGGAACGTCAGGCCCTAAGACGCTAGGCAGAGATTAGGATGTGGAGAAAGATGTTCGTTCACAAGATTACCGTGACAAGCCCCCAAACTCCCCACGATATCTTAACCTGCCACCAGAAGCGACCCCGTACACAGTCATCCTGGCTAACGTACCACCCCTCTCACAAAACGTCTATGAACACTGGTCAACTTAAAAAAAAAAATCATTACATTTCTTAAATTCAAGGACCGGCATTGGTCATACCCTCTTCTCAGAATTTAAAATGGTGCGGAGAATAGGGTGGGTGGGCACCTCAGCAAAAACCATGAAGGGAGACAGTATTGTTCTAACTTTTAGCTCGCCAGCTTTGGCATACACAATTCTGGAGAGGGGAGGTAATGGGTCTGTGAATCCTAATGACATTAACATCGGGATTTTTCTACCAACCGCCCAATTACTCCATACCACGATGGCATGCGCCTGAAGGCGAAAATCTTATGGGTAACAAGGAACCTAGATATTTGGTACCAGTAAGCAACCGTTTTAATGTTTTCAGCTCACTGGAGGAGATTGACTGCCTGGACACAGAGGTGTATGGTCAGCCTAAAACTTTATTCATTCAGGCTGAAGACTGGGGCTCTGGTGGGTCAGCAAAGGCAGGAAAGGTAGTTCCCATCGCACTTACACTGGTAAAGGCCATACAGTGTTGGATCTAGGGACCGTGGAGAAGTGTAGCTCACTGGTTAGAGGAGGCATACCCTAAAGCAGAGGTCAGACATGGGACCAGGGTTCAATTCCCGACGCGGCAGGGTCCGGAGCCCAATTGTCCACGGACTCGATAATTCTCGCTTCGGTGCCCACTCTAAGCACGAGTTCACACTATGCAGCTCTGGGCAACAAGCTTGCTTAATCTCCACAACGGCCCCCCCCCGCGGCGGGATGCCTGGCTTTCACCTTGGGGATGCCCAGTACGGGTTATCACACGGGGAAAAACCAGGACGGGTTCCCAATGCAAGCGCCGAGATGCCCAAGGGTAAGTCGAGCGCTATATAAGAACACACATACATACATACATAGGGACAACTTCTCCGAAATCAGCAGTTCTACTGGATCCTGTGGGATGTACAGATAATTTCCACATACATAGCAACACACCCACTGAACCACCGAGGGTATTAACCTCTACCAATCCCCCGACATGGGCAAATTACTTTTTTGTAATATTGCTTCATGGAATATCGCGGCGTCTCCTCCAAGCTAAATAATTCTTTGTGGTGAGATTTTATATTGCACTTTGAGGTTTTATGCCTTCAAGAAACCTGGTTAAGGGAGGCGATCCATATGAATGGTTTCTGGACGTACCACACTCCAGCCATAGACAGTCCAAGTGGTAGAGCTAAGGGAGGGCTATGCACTTACATATCATGTAGTTTAAAAGTGGAGGTTAAAACTGTGTCTGTTAGTGATCCCTACTACCAAACGGTCATTTTAGACTGGGACACAAAACATTGTATAATCTTGACTAACTTTTACAATAATATTCTACCTGACAAAATTGGAAATGTAGTTAAAGGTATGATCAAATCATCAAATTGTTGAAATCTGTTTGCAATGATAAGGCAAAAGATCTGATGTTAATACTGACCGGGAATTTTAACTGTGCATTATGTACCAATGATGATAAAGTATGCTGTGTTTTGATTGAAGACGGGGCATGCTCATCTCACTTTCGACATTCTGACCTGGGAGAGCAACTTAATGAGTTCATTTTTAGCCTTAATTTGGGCTTTGTGAATGAATTATGTCAGCCTTCTATCCCCATGCCCTGGACATTTAATGGTAGGGGTTTTCACACTACCATAGACTACATCTTACCTTCATGTAATTATGCCCATAGGCTGCACTCATTTACTGTTTCAGATAACTCTATTAGCGAGCATTTTCCGCTATGTTTGTCCGTGACACTAGCCTCGAGTAGAGCACCTAGATCTGATAAGGATGACCAACTGTTAGAAAATATAGCGATCGGAAGATCGAATGGGTACTCCCTGCATTGGGCCATGGTGGATCAGGTTGCAATAACAAAGACAGTGGTGGACAGATGTAGGTCTGCCATCGGGACTTGCCTGAACGAAACAGCTGCTCCAGATAACATCATGGCCTCATTTCAGGTGATATCTAATGCTATAAAAGAAGCTCTTCTAAGACGTACTGGTAGCAGGAGACATTCGAAAGGGTGGTTTGATTACAGTTGTACCCAGGCTTACTTCCTCCTAAAAAAGAAGTTACATAAAACTCCCAGAAACCTAGATGATGTAAGGAGTGCCAGAGTGGGTTATAAAAAAGCTATAAAGGCCTCGGAGACCCTACATAAGGCCTCAATAACGAACGATAGTTCACCTTTCTGGAAGGTAGTCAAACCTGACAGGCTGGTCCTGTCAAGCCTCGCTTGACAGGACCAGCCTGTCAAGCGAGGATGGTCCTTCTATTGAAATTGCAATCGCTGAGGAAGAATGGATTAAACATTTTTCCAGAGTATACAGTGGCGACGGCAACCCTGGTGTGACCTGTAACTTTGCCTGTGAAAACTGTAATTTGAAGCCCATTGCATTCAACTTTGATTTATCATTCACCCTGGACGAGCTGGAGCGGGCCCTATCCTTAAGCACGGGTGGTAAGGCTCCTGAACCAGACGGGGTCCCCATAGATTTATTTAAGTCAAACATTTCCTTGTTCAGGTAATTACCGTGAGCTGCAGCACCACCTTCCCATCAACTTGGGTAGAATCTACTATAGTGTAGGAGAGTAGGATCTGCTTCACATGGGTACCCCCACTTTTTGCTGGTGTTTCACTGTTTTTTTACCTTAGTCTGGACGTGGCCCTGCTAATCAGGACCACAGCCTAGCTGCTTCCTCTCTAAAATGGTTTGCATGTACATTAGGTACATATCTAATTGGATTCTGGAGTGCCTTATAAGCCCCTAGTATATGGTATACTATGTACCTAGGGCATAGGTACCTTAGAGGCCTACCAGGGGCTGAAGCATGTATTATGCCAGCCCTGGGAAACACTCCAAAATGGCACCACAGGTCTGCAACTGCAGCCTGGGTATGGGTGTGCTTGCTGGGCTACCTATATCACTACCATTGCACACACATATAAAACCTATAAGTCACTCATATGCAGGTCTTAACAATCCTGAAGGCAGAGTGCTTGGTTTTTTATGTGAGAGGGTGCCCCTGCATGAGCAGAGCCCCTCTGCAGTGTTCGGAGTACCTCCTCTGATGCGGTTCGTGATGCAGCCTGACCATATACTCTTAAGTGCATTATAACCTTGGTCCATCCTGCCTTCGGTCACTGGCAAGTGACCCAGACTCTGTCCCCTCTGCTTTCAGGTTCCTTCCATCCTAGATCCAGGCTTGGATCTCTTCGGACACTTCTCCTCTCCATGGCAGCAGCAGTTCTTCGCCAGCTTCCATTGTAATCGACGACGTGACCCGACACCAAAAGACACCTATGCACCCAGCTTCCCTGGGTGAGGTAATTCGAGTACTCCGGTGCTCTCGTGGGTGCTAGCCCTAGAACTTCTTAAGTCCAAAAGGGTTTGGTCCGGACTCAATTCTAAGTGTCCCTTATCTTTAAATTTCCAACCGCGACATTGCCCATAGAAGCTAACGGGTACCCGCGGTTGTGTTTACACACTGCACACGGCCCCCGTGGGTCCCCTGTGTCACTATCTTGGGTGGTTCCAGCGATTCTACAGGCTCTAGGCCTTGTGTCTAGTTCAGTCGTGATTCTTAAACCACTTTATTGGTATATGGTTTGGTACGCCCCTGGGGCCAAATGTGTATTTGTGCTATTACAGTTGATTGCTAACTTGTAAATTAAGTACTTCGAACTCCAGTTTCATAAAGAGACTACAGGGGTGTGCTTTATCTTAAAAACATATATTTTAAATATATACATGGTGTGGTTGTCCTTTCATTTGATCATTCAAGAGATTATAGACTGGTAAAACATGCTGCTTTACATTCCTTCAAGACTTAGCCTGAAGGCTGCTCTCCATAGCTACCACTAGGATAGCTTTCAATAAAGGTTATCTTTAACCTATTCACCATAAGGGGTTGTTTGGACTGATACAAGGTGCCCACAAGAACTAGTGGACAGCATATATCAGGCCACCTTCTCACATATAGTCCCTATCTTTAACAAGCATTGGCATAGCCAATAGGTCTCGCTTTTGGGACCTTCTAAGTATTTAGTTATGCAGCACAATATCCTTGGTGCAACCACATCAACTTTTGCGTGGCTAAACACTTATAAGGTCCCAAAGGCGAGACCTATTGGCAATGCCAATGCTTGGTGTGGTTGTGTGTGTGGTTGTGTGTGGTTGTGTGTGTGTGGTTGTGTGTGTGTGTGTGGTTGTGTGTGTGTGTGTGTGTGTGGTTATGTGGGTATGGTTGTGTGAGTGGGTGTGGTTGTGGGTGTGGTTGTGGTTGTGGGTGTGTGTGTGGGTGTGTGGTTGGCTGTGGTTGTGGGTGTGGTTGTGTGGGTGAGGTTGTGTGTGTGTGTGGTTATGTGTGTGTGGCTGTGTGTGTGGTTGTGTGTGTGTGTGGTTGTGTGTGTGTGGAGTGTGTAGGTGTGTGGTTGTGTGGGTGGTTGTGTTGTGTGTGTGACTGTGTGTGTGGTTGTGTGTGTGTGGTTGTGTGTGTGGTTGTGTGTGTGTGGTTGTATGTGTGGTTGTGTGTGTGGTTGCATTGCGCTGCTTCGCTTTACTTAGCGCCATGGGGCGTATCAAGGGTGCAGCATGGGTGTTCCCTAGCACCCACCCAGGGTTTCTCACACTAAACCCAATTTACTAAATGATGTAGATTGGGTTTAGCGTGAGAAAACTGCACCTTTTTCAAGTAGGCGTACAGAAGGAGAAATGCTTTCATTTCTCCTTCCTTTTCCGACTTTGTATGTGTGCTGCACTGTGCAGCGTGCATACAAAGTGGGAAAAACGTTGGCTGTGCCTGGGCACGCTTTTCAGCATCACTAACATACTATAATCTCACCCAAAAATGGAGAGATGAGGGGCAGTGTTGGAGGGTGATTGTGAGGGAAACATTGAAGAGCCCCAAAAAGATTGTATTATTTTGGTGCACTGTAAAGTCATCATTTACTGTGCTCTACATGCCAATACAATTGAATATATAATAACATATGTTGTAGAATGCACAACTTATGTAATTTGTTCTAAATTTTCTTGGGAAAAGAACACCCTCTTCTCATGCCCCCTTCGTAGGGGTCAGGCTCGCTTATTGCGTTCGCTCGCAACACATGTAAAGGGGATGGACAAAGTGCCGGGCTGCTTTGCAAATGAGATATCTAAACAAGCAGTGGCAAAGCCAATAGGTCTTGTCTTTGGGACCTCTTTGCTGGGACTGGTTTGGGCTCCCAGTTCAGCCCTGTCTGGCATCAAATTAAAAGTGCCCCATTTAGCAAATGAGATAGCTAAACAAGCATTAGTGAAGCCAATGTGTCTTGCCTTTGGAACCTCTTAGGTTTGTGATTTTTTTTTTTGCGACGCTTTTCAGCATCACTAACATACTATAGTGTCACCCAAAAAAATAAAGATGGCTGTATCCTTCACTTCCCAAATGAAAATATAATTTTTGCCTTTTACTCTCAAGAGCTCTCTCAAGTTTGTTGTGGGTAGTAGAGTTAGCCAAGCTGGACAGTTCAAAAAGTATCCTTTACAGGATACTTGAATTCATATTTCCGTTGGGATCTTCATTCTTTGCCGCACAGGGAGCCAGCCCACAGGACTGCGAGGACCAGCAGCCAGCAGCATGATCACTCACACCTGTTGCCTCTTCCTTTGGGGCTCCGCCTCTCCCTCTGGACACTTCAAGACGCCTCACGGCCCCCGCTTCGCGGGCGCCGTTCGGGATCTTCATTCTTTGCCGCACAGGGAGCCAGCCCACAGGACTGCGAGGACCAGCAGCCAGCAGCGTGATCACTCACACCTGTTGCCTCTTCCTTTGGGACTCCGCCCCGTTTGTTCAGGTAGTTAACAACGTGCCCTTAGTCACGCAGCGCGGGACGCAGCGCGGGACGCAGTGCGGGACGCAGCGCGGGACGCAGCGCGGGCCCTTTGTAGCCCGTTTGAGACCGGCGGAGACCGGACCGGGTCCCCCCTCCTTACTCTGTGGACAAAACTGTATGTGTTCTTACTTAAACTTTGATACTTTTCAGTGATATGCATGGTCCATGTCTGTACCTAGTCTTGTTTAGGTTGATTGCAGCAATTAATTAGTGTGCAACCACCTCTACTCTATAAACTCCACCGTCTTGTCAGTCTTATGGCAACTAAAGAGGGTAGGAATCTTGTTCCCAATGGCAACCTCACTGGTACTCTAGATCACTTCATAGTAAGAGCTAATTCTGTGATCGACCAGGGCATAGATCTTATGGAACGTAGAGTCTCGCAGGACCTTGCCCTGGCTAAGAGATCTCCGCTGGGCCACTTTGCTACTGCCCACACGCCTAAAGCTTCCAAGGGTGCCCCTAATTGCACCGGTTCTAAAATAACCATCCAACCCCTTACTCAATTTTTAGATGAATCATCACATAGCGACCTTTTGAGTTGTGACGATTCGTTGCTGACCCCGAGAGACTTAACGCCCCCAGTGTCCAGGCATGGACCGATTCTACGGAACAAAAAGGGCAAAGTCCCAGGGACGACTCTAAAAATGAAGCCTCAAGCCCCCAGTGCATTAAGAGTAAAATCTGGGGGAGCCAAACAATCAAAACGCCGGAATAACAAAGTTCCTGAGGCTCCCAATTCGGGCACTGAGGGTCCTGGAAGCTGTGTTTCGCTCCCAGTGTCCTCGCACCAAGTGCTGTGAGGGGAGTCCTTAGGTCAGGCACAGGCTCCTCCTGCTATAGCGCCCCAAGTAGATGGTTGTGTGAGTGGGTGTGTTTGTGGGTGTGGTTGTGGTTGTGGGTGTGGTTGTGGGTGTGTGGTTGGCTGTGGTTGTGGGTGTGGTTGTGTGGGTGAGGTTGTGTGTGTGTGTGGTTATGTGTGTGTGGCTGTGTGTGTGGTTGTGTGTGTGTGTGGTTGTGTGTGTGTGGAGTGTGTGGGTGTGTGGTTGTGTGGGTGGTTGTGTTGTGTGTGTGACTGTGTGTGTGGTTGTGTGTGTGTGGTTGTGTGTGTGGTTGTGTGTGTGGTTGTGTGTGTGTGGTTGTATGTGTGGTTGTGTGTGTGGTTGTGTGTGTGGTTGTGTGTGTGGTTGTGGTTGTGTGTGTGGTTGTGGTTGTGTGTGTGTGGTTGTGGTTGTGTGTGGTTGTGGGTGTGGTTGGGTGTGGTTGTGTGTGTGTGTGGTTGTGGATGTGGTTGTGTATGTGGTTGTGTGTGTGGTTGTGTGTGTGTGGTTGTGTGTGTGTGGTTGTGTGTGTGGTTGTGTGTGTGTGTGGTTGTGTGTATGTGGTTGTGTGTGTGGTTGTGTGTGTGTGGTTGTGTGTGGTTGTGTGTGTGGTTGTGTGTGGTTGTGGTTGTATGTGTGGTTGTGGTTGTATGTGTGTTTGTGTGTGGTTGTGGTTGTGTGTGTGGTTGTGTGTGTGTGTGTGTGTGTGTGTGTGTGTGTGGTTGTGGGTGTGGTTAGGTGTGGTTGTGTGTGAATGGTTGTGGGTGTGGTTGTTTGTGTGGTCATGTGTGTGTGTGGTTGTGGTTGTGTGTGTGGTTGTGTGTGGTTGTGTGTGTGTGTGTGGTTGTATGTGTTTGTGTGTGTGGTTGGGTCTGGTTGTGTGTGTAGTTGTGGTTGTGTGTGTGGTTGTGTGGTTGGGTGTGGTTGTGTGTGTGTGTGTGTGGTTGTGTGTGTGTGGTTGTGTGTGTGGTTTTGGGTGTGGTTGTGTGGTTGAGCGTGTGGTTGTGTGTGTGGTTGTGGTTGTGTGTGTGGTTGTATATGGGGTTGTGTGTGGGGTTGTGTGTGTTTTTAGTACCACTTTTAAAAACGCTCGGGCTCCACCAAAGTTGACCTGCTCTTCTTGCACTAAAACATTTAGATAACGAGCACGGTGTTTTTAAAACTGTAATTTTTCTGAAGGAGGTTCTGAGTCAAAGGAAAAGCATGCTTAATTGATCGATTCTAATCAGATAAAGATTATCAATTTAATATCGTCTTAATTAAATACTGTCTTTTTAACTTTGTATTATATTATTGACGATGCGTACATGTATAGGTTATTTTTGTAAACTATGTACTGCTCGATACGTTTACTGTTTCTGATTTACTTTTTAATCATGTATTATACCAGAGTCTATGTGTACATCTGTAGGACATTATTAATCAACGTATTTACAGATCTGTTCTTTTTAATGTTTTCTTATGAGCTTTTATGATTGTCTGATATAGCTATCGAATAAAGCTTTATTTGACTTTTAAGTAACTGCACGAGTGTCACGCAGCCCCAGACTCCATAACCTTAAAGAAAGGAGCATTGAGAGAACAGATCAATGCAGTGGCCTGGGCCCCTAGCCAGAGGTGGGTCCACCTCGCTCACCCACAACCCCCCCCCCCTTCCTCTACAGGTTACACGAGCGCCATCAGCACGCTGACCAGCTGTAGCAAATTTAAATAAAGTACGAGAAGGGTTATGCGGTGCTCACAGGGGGCTCAGGAACTGGGAAGGACTTCATAATGTAGACGAGTACCGGAACTGTGCCAGCTGCGGCACCCATTCCAAAATACCACCCCACCCATGTTCATGAGGAGATGCTAAGAGTTACTCAGCTCATTAAAGAGGCCAAGGCAGGCCTGGGAGTCAAGCGTGGTGCTACAACAATTCAGGCTCTACTATGCGACTCGGAGTGATGCGTTAGTTGGGCCTGTGTGGGTAGAAAATGCAACACGCAGCTACACTGTCGAAGCGATAATGGGTACGCGCCTTTTGCGTTTTCTTGAGCAGCAGCGTCTCTTTACTGGCTGCAGGAAATGCAATGGGCAGGGGGCATCTGACAGAGGAGAGAGTGGAATAAGATGTGTGCGCCACCGGAGTCCGTAGAGCTGCACTGGAGGGCGGAGGCATCCGACAGGGGAGAGAGTGGCATAAGATGCGTGCGCCACCGGAGCCCGTAGAGCTGCACTGGAGGGCGAGGCATCTGACAGGAGAGAGTGGCATAAGATGCGTGCTCCACCAGAGCCCGTAGAGCTGCACTGGAGCTCAGGGGTCCGAGTGGCAGTCGTGCAGAAGCTGCGCTGGTGAACGCTCCCATTCCACTGCAGCTGCCCGTGTGCCAGTATGAGTACAGGCAGTGGTCGAAGTGGGCAGGATCGGAAAGCCCGGCGTGCCCCTACTTTTTAAATTTAACAAAGTCCGTTCCCCTACTACTTTATTTCTAAAATGCGTCCCAGGACAGAAGGAATGGTCCGAACTTGAAAAAAAATTACGAGCCCTGTGTGGTGCACAATGAGGAAGGCCTCTGTAGTGGTTGTGGTGGGACCTCTTCCCCCTTCCCCTCTGTTTCTGTGGGAAGGGGCCTGCCCAGCAACACTGTAAGAGACGTTTTGCACTATAGGAACAATGAAGCAGCGCGAGAAAGTGGCTTCCAATGATGGCCCGGTAGCTGGAATGATTTACATCTCATTCACTGACGATGCTACCTGCCTGTCCCCTACTGTGACTAATACAATTTCTCATCAGGATGCATTGGCGCCCTGCCCTTGACCTCCTCTGCCGTTTATTTTCGGACTCACCCATACAGACGACGCTACAAGAAAAGGAAGAAGACTCCAGCATGGAGTTTGGCAAACTGTGCCCAAACCTTGGTGCTTTTTAACAAACAAAAAAAGCTATAGAAAACGTTTAATATCTTCCTTATTTCCTCATTTTATTTTATAAATTGTGTACCGCTGCTCTGTGTGTTCAGGGAGAGATGCGGTATTTTTAAAAATACTGTTTACCTTTTTTAAGGATATAACATAAAAGCAGCCAGAGGTGTTCAGAGGTGTTCAGTTCTGTGATGCCCGAGCACCAGAGCCCCTTGTGGACCCCATCTAGGGTCGGACTGTGAAAACAAATAGACCCAGGCATCAAGGCAGGACTGGTGAAATGGGCATCGGGCTGGAGTCTGGAGGAGTGGGAGGCTGGTTTTATTACTGTGGGCTGAAAAACTGTCCCCCAGTAACAAAACCAGCAGGGCTGTCCAGCACACTAAGGGGGAGATTTACTAAGAGTTTGCACCGTGTATGTGTTCTAAAAGTGATGCAAATTAGCACAAAATCTTTTTTTCTCAATTTACTTAGTAGTGCGCAACTTGTTTATTGCTGGAAATAACGGAAAAGTAATGCGAAACAGCGCATTGCGCTGCTTCGCTTTACTTAGCACCATGGGGCGTATCAAGGGTGCAGCATGGGTGTTCCCTAGCACCCACCCAGGGTTTCTCACACTAAACCCAATTTACAAAATGATGTAGATTGGGTTTAGCGTGAGAAAACTGCACCTTTTTCAAGTAGGCGTACAGAAGGAGAAATGCTTTCATTTCTCCTTCCTTTTCCGACTTTGTATGTGTGCTGCACTGTGCAGCGTGCATACAAAGTGGGAAAAACGTTGGCTGTGCCTGGGCACGCTTTTCAGCATCACTAACATACTATAATCTCACCCAAAAATGGAGAGATGAGGGGCAGTGTTGGAGGGTGATTGTGAGGGAAACATTGAAGAGCCCCAAAAAGATTGTATTATTTTGGTGCACTGTAAAGTCATCATTTACTGTGCTCTACATGCCAATACAATTGAATATATAATAACATATGTTGTAGAATGCACAACTTATGTAATTTGTTCTAAATTTTCTTGGGAAAAGAACACCCTCTTCTCATGCCCCCTTCGTAGGGGTCAGGCTCGCTTATTGCGTTCGCTCGCAACACATGTAAAGGGGATGGACAAAGTGCCAGGCTGCTTTGGGTTCCCAGTTCAGCCTTGTCTGGTACCAAGTTCAAAGTACCCCATTTAGCAAATGAGATATCTAAACAAGCAGTGGCAAAGCCAATGGGTCTTGTCTTTGGGACCTCTTTGCTGGGACTGGTTTGGGCTCCCAGTTCAGCCCTGTCTGGCATCAAATTAAAAGTGCCCCATTTAGCAAATGAGATAGCTAAACAAGCATTAGTGAAGCCAATGTGTCTTGCCTTTGGAACCTCTTAGGTTTGTGATTTTTTTTTTTGCGACGCTTTTCAGCATCACTAACATACTATAGTGTCACCCAAAAAAATAAAGATGGCTGTATCCTTCACTTCCCAAATGAAAATATAATTTTTGCCTTTTACTCTCAAGAGCTCTCTCAAGTTTGTTGTGGGTAGTAGAGTTAGCCAAGCTGGACAGTTCAAAAAGTATCCTTTACAGGATACTTGAATTCATAATTCCGTTGGGATCTTCATTCTTTGCCGCACAGGGAGCTAGCCCACAGGACTGCGAGGACCAGCAGCCAGCAGCGTGATCACTCACACCTGTTGCCTCTTCCTTTGGGGCTCCGCCTCTCCCTCTGGACACTTCAAGACGCCTCACGGCCCCCGCTTCACGGGAGCCGTTCGGGATCTTCATTCTTTGCCGCACAGGGAGCCAGCCCACAGGACTGCGAGGACCAGCAGCTAGCAGCGTGATCACTCACACCTGTTGCCTCTTCCTTTGGGGCTCCGCCTCTCCCTCTGGACACTTCAAGACGCCTCACGGCCCCCGCGGATCTTCATTCTTTGCCGCACAGGGAGCCAGCCCACAGGACTGCGAGGACCAGCAGCCAGCAGCGTGATCACTCACACCTGTTGCCTCTTCCTTTGGGGCTCCGCCTCTCCCTCTGGACACTTCAAGACGCCTCATGGCCCCCGCTTCGCGGGCGCCGTTCGGGATCTTCATTCTTTGCCGCACAGGGAGCCAGCCCACAGGACTGCGAGGACCAGCAGCCAGCAGCGTGATCACTCACACCTGTTGCCTCTTCCTTTGGGACTCCGCCCCGTTTGTTCAGGTAGTTAACAACGTGCCCTTAGTCACGCAGCGCGGGAAGCAGCGCGGGACGCAGCGCGGGCGAAGCCCGGGCCAAGGGCGGGCCCGTTGTAGCCCGTTTGAGACCGGCGGAGACCGGACCGGGCCCCCCCTCCTTACTCTGTGGACAAAACTGTATGTGTTCTTACTTAAACTTTGATACTTTTCAGTGATATGCATGCTCCATGTCTGTACCTAGTCTTGTTTAGGTTGATTGCAGCAATTAATTAGTGTGCAACCACCTCTACTCTATAAACTCCACCGTCTTGTCAGTCTTATGGCAACTAAAGAGGGTAGGAATCTTGTTCCCAATGGCAACCTCACTGGTACTCTAGATCACTTCATAGTAAGAGCTAATTCTGTGATCGACCAGGGCATAGATCTTATGGAACGTAGAGTCTCGCAGGACCTTGCCCTGGCTAAGAGATCTTCGCTGGGCCACTTTGCTACTGCCCACACGCCTAAAGCTTCCAAGGGTGCCCCTAATTGCACCGGTTCTAAAATAACCATCCAACCCCTTACTCAATTTTTAGATGAATCATCACATAGCGACCTTTTGAGTTGTGACGATTCGTTGCTGACCCCGAGAGACTTAACGCCCCCAGTGTCCAGGCATGGACCGATTCTACGGAACAAAAAGGGCAAAGTCCCAGGGACGACTCTAAAAATGAAGCCTCAAGCCCCCAGTGCATTAAGAGTAAAATCTGGGGGAGCCAAACAATCAAAACGCTGGAATAACAAAGTTCCTGAGGCTCCCAATTCAGGCACTGAGGGTCCTGGAAGCTGTATTTCGCTCCCAGTGTCCTCGCACCAAGTGCCTTGAGGGGAGTCCTTAGGTCAGGCACAGGCTCCTCCTGCTATAGCGCCCCAAGTAGATGGGGATTTCTTATCATTGAAACTAGATGCGCTGTTGCGCTCCCTCCTTGGTCCTTTGGAAAAGAGGCTCGATAGTATAGCGACCCATCTTACCAATCTTGAACAACAAATAAAGGGTATTTCAGGCAGTGTTGCTATTAAAGTATACCCACAGTGCTCCTGTAATTGCATTCCTAACAGTAGGGCTGGGGGGGGTAGTGACAGATGTCACCTCTACATGTTTAGAGACCCAGCCACCTCCCATCCCACAGGTTATACCACAGGTAGTGTCTGCCAATATACATAATCTCTCACACTTACAACATGAAGCCAGGCATACTGACAATCAGCAGTCAGACCACAACAACATAGGAACGGCCCCCCTTGACAATGATAGTGATATTGGCAGGGTAGCACGGAAGGGAGGCATGGGAGAGGCCCCTAGAATTACTCCGAGAATCGATCTGCCCGCGGCAGCAAGCCCTTATTTGGTTGTCCTCACGGGGGTACCTGAAATTAGTGCCACAAGTAGAGAGAACTTTAGTTCTCTGAAAAATAAAACAATTCAATGGCTTAGCAACTATAGGCCTTTGCCCCCTGATGTTAGAAGTGAGATTATTATGGTTAGAAGGGTGGGTTGGGTGGGGTGTACCCCCAAATCTCTAACTGGTGATTGCGTGATAGTCAACTTCAGGGATCCCAGGACAGCAAAACACATCTGTAAGTGGGATACACCCTGCCCTGACACAAAAATAGGAGTTCGTCCCCTTACGTTCTTTTACCCTAGTGAATACCCGAGGCCCCAGGAAGAAGGATGGTCCTCTGTCCCATATTCGCGATGGGAGGAGGTGGGAAGTTCAGGCGTGATACATATGCTTTGGCACGGTATTATACCCCTTGCTCAAACAGGTACAGCTACCTGGATCAGGTTGATTGACTGGGTTGGTATAACCAGGTAACACAGGGTAATATTGTGGGTGACACCGTGGTTCCTGAGTCCACTGTGGTAGCAAGGGAAAGTAATCTGCCCCCTCGTACACGGGGGATCCCCACTTATTCTGTAGGGACCAGTACAAACTCCCCCACACAGAAAATAGGCTGCACTTCCAGCGAGCAGCACCCTTCAATCAATCCAGAAAGTAGTAGTGATGCCTCACCGCGGGCAACTGACATATATCAGCATGGGTGCCCAACCCACTCACTAGACACCCCACATCACACTCAGGGGCACTCTGAGCACATGATTATAATGTCATGGAATGTGGCGGGCTTGAAAAGCAAGCTAGCCTGCCCAGAATGGGGTACTTTTGTTGATACTTCCGATGTCATTCTATTTCAGGAGACTTGGGCTAGGGAGGAGTCTCATAGATTGGGGTTCGCTGCCTTTAACATCATGGCCCAATGGGGAGGCAAAGGCCGACCTTCTGGTGGCCTGACAACGTGGGTAGGTGTACACCTAGGTTGCAAGGCGGAATCGATCCAGACCAACTCGGATGACATTCAATGTGTCCTTATGACATGGCCCACATCATATAAATTGGCAGTGGTAAATGTCTACTCCCGACCGACCGCTTGGGCCAAGGAGTCTGGCACCATTGGGGAATTATCGGTTTTTCTTGACTCCCTAAGTCGTGACACTCAGTATGTGGTCGCTGGCGATTTCAATTGCCACTTTGAGCCCCTGCGAGGGTTGAATGAGGGGGCGTTGATGGGAGAAGACGAGTACTGGGGAATCCCACCCTGCAAGTCCCCTTATGCTAAGGCATGGTCTCCATTGGCCATGCAGATCACGACCTTAACATTACATAACTCGATTAGGGCGGTAAATGGTCGCAAGCCCTCAGATATTCCCTCAAAGTGTACCTATAACAAAAAAGATCATGAATCCCACTTGGACTATGTTATGGTAGAGACCCGGATGTGGCCAAAGATAGTGGATCTGGAGGTATTGAATAGAATGGATAGTGACCATAACGCCCTGATGTTGAAGATGGAATCTCCCCATACTTTAAAAAGCCATAACGAATTGACCATGGACCCCGGCCTTGTTATTACTAACAATAGGAGGCGGGTTAAGTGGGGGAATTTGCTTGAGAAGAGGGATGCACTCCCCAGCTTATATACACTAATTCTTCCCCTCCTTATTGAGGCAAGTGATATCTGGGCACAAGACCTGAGCCCAGGTGTATCAGTGAACCTGCTTACAGTTCATCAGGAACTGGTGGACAGTCTAGCAGGCATCTTTAACCCGATTGCTCCATTAAACAAGACCAGAGTGCCCCCTTCCTCTTCTTGGTACAATGGCATCTGTAGGAGGCTAAAAACGGATTTGGTAAGTGCCATTAAAGATGGCACTGATAGGTCAAAAATCTGTGCACTTAGGTCATCGTATAAAGAAGCAATGAAACAGGCAAAAATAGATTGGGACTGGAAGAGATGGCATAATTTAGCCTCCGCGCTTGCTAACAAGGAAGCACGGAGATTCTGGGCCATCGTGAACTCAGGGTGTGATGAACCCCGCAATGCGATTGAAGCCAATTTAGACGCGGGGGCGTGGGAAACACATTTCAAATCCCTATATGCAGCGACTTCTGATTTAGATCTTATGCCTCTGCATATACCTATATCTGGGGATGTGGAGGTTTTGGAATTTACCCCTGAGGATGTTTCTATTGCCCTTGGAAAACTGACGATGGGTAAAGCACCAGGTATAGACAAACTCCCCGGGGATATGTTCAAAGATCAACCGAAGATTTGGGCGCCATATCTTTGCGCTTTATTTAATACTATTTTGCGTGGTACGGAGGTGCCGGGCACGTGGCTGGGAGCAGAGATTATACCAATTTATAAAAAGGGCTCCCCTCTGCTCCCCGTTAATTACAGGCCCATCAGCCTCATTGATGTCCCCCAAAAAATCTTCTCACGACTCATCTTAGATCGTTTGCAGGAGTGGATCAATGAGAATGAAATTCTTTCCCCTCATCAGGCTGGTTTCAGGAGGAACACATCCACCATGGACCAGATCTTCCGTTTAGTCATGCTGTACTGGAAGACTGTGTTAATAGAGGGTGGCAGCCTCTACATGGTGTTTGTAGACCTCCGATCCGCTGTGCCCAGGGGGAAACTTTGGGCTGTGCTTCGGGATTCGGGAGTTCCGAATACATTATTGGGGATTTTGGTGAGGCTGCACACTCAGAATTTTGCACAGGTCAGGTGCGCGAGAGGTGGAGTATTGTCTGCTAGGTTTCCGGTGAACAGGGGGGTCAGGCAAGGGTGCGTCCTGGTCCCAACCCTGTTTTGTTTGTATGTGAATGGGATGATATCACACTTGGATGCAGTGCCAAATAACGATGCACCTAGACTGGCAGGTAGGAAAGTTCCGGCTATAATGTTTGCCGATGATACTCTCCTACTTTCCAAGTCACCCATGGGGATACAACGCATTCTGAATGGTTTTAACAACTTTTGCTGTGCTCACGGACTACAGATCAATGTAGACAAGACAAAATTTATGATATTTAACCCCTCATTACACACTCGATCAGCACCAATTCTGGATTCGGTCAGATTAGAGAGGGTTCAGACATTTCAATATTTAGGTGTCACATTAAGCGAAAGCCTCTCTTGGGGTCCTCATCTTGCTAAATCCCAACTCAAATTGCCCCTAACAGTGGGGGGAATCTTAAATATGTCAAATGCCTCTACATTTAGGCCTATAAGCCCAGTGCTTGAAATATACAAAACTAGGGCGAGAGCAGCGGCATTGTATGGAGGGGAACTTTGGGGGCATGCCTCTAGGACTGAAATTGCCAAAGTAGAGAATAGATTTCTGCGGCAGTTGCTGCTGCTTCCCCAAAGTACACCCCTTCTACCGCTAAGGCTTGACTTGGGTTTACTCCCTATTCAGGAGGAATTATCTATTAAACCCCTTAGGTTCTGGAGGAGGTTATGGATAACCCCCAAACTCTTGCAGTACAGAAACGAATTGCAAGAAGTACTGAGCTCAAGTAAGGCAGCGAATATCTCCTGGCTCACCTTTGTCAAACAAGAACTATTGACAATGGGCCTTTCAGACATGTGGCATAATCCAGCTAAGGCCTGTAGGGAGATCTCAGGGAAATCACTTACGGAGTGCTATAGATTACGCTGCAGCAGTGTATGGCTGCACGATTCGCAGAATGGCACTATGGTAAAATCATTTTTAGAGATTAAATCTGTATATTCCTTTGAAGAATTCTTGAATGTTATTCACCCCGCTGCGACCAGGAAGCTATACATACAATGGAGGTTCGGTTCACTCCCAATAGGGAGTCTCACAAGTAAATGGTCATCCTCCAGGGCCACTCAATGCCCAGGTTGTGGAGCTGAAAAGGAGAATGAATGTCATATTTTATTCTTTTGCCCTGCTTATAGTAGAGCTCGGAAGTTCTGGATTGTACCAATTTGCAAAAATCTGGGCTTCCGGAAATGTTCAGTTGCACTAAGAATTTTTAAATCTGACACTGCAGGATATATTGTGTTCGCCCTTTCTAAGTTTTTGCATGCCATGTGGATTAAAAGGAGTTTTTTAATCTCAAATAGTGGCTAGCGCCAGCGGCTCTTTCTGGACTTTGAACTTGTATGTACTGTTTTAATGCTGTACCTTCCCTTTGTAAATATGATTTTATTTGTATCTTTTATGGCTGAAATACTGCCGAAATAAAGAATCATGATGATGAATTCATAATGTCGATGTTTGAGCAGCTAGCTGCCGGACATGAATGTGGAGAAGCACTTGTGGGAGCTGCAGAAGGCCAGACTGAGACACAATAGTCTTGGGGGGGGGGGGGAGAGGGTATGAGGGGAGGCGGGCTAGGCCCTTGTAGCCTAACTGGCGTTGTGCGCCTGCCACACTTGCGCTCCTGGGCAGCCTCTTGTGTGGGGATCAAGGGCTAAGACTCACCTTGTACTCCTGGGCAGCTTCGCGAATGGGTCGCGCCCAGTGAGTCTTGTGGTCTTTGGACTCTCGACAGATGATGCAGATGGGCTCCTGGTCATCCTCACAGAACAGTCTCAGCTTCTCCTCGTGTTCTTTGCAGAGTTTCGCTTCTTGGGGCGCCGTGGTCTGTGTGTCTGAAGCTGTTTTAACTGTTCGGCCATGTTTGCCAGCTGCTTGTTAGGGAGGAGGGTTTTATTCGAAAAAGTTCCTCTACACTGGGGACACGGGAAGGGTGTCTGCAGCCCCTTCCAGGAGGCAGAGATACAGGACAGACAGAAGACATGTCCACACTCCACGGACACGGGGTCTGTGAAGTAATCCAGACATATAGCGCACGTAGCCTCCTCCTTAAGGCGCTGGAGCTGGTTCGCTGAAGCCATGATCCTGCCGAGGAGGATGTGGTAAGCTGCGTAACATCTGATATCACTTTGGGACCATATCCCGTGCTCTTCGGCAGTCTTCGGAGCGCTGCTCCATTGGCCAGCTCGGACGGATGCTCTCGGCCCCGCCCCCTCGAGGAGAAGCGAACCTCGGCCCTGCATCGGCTTGGTCTGACAGAGACACCCGCGCTCCGAACAGAGCTGCTGTTTACAGAATACATTCTGTTCAAATCTATGTAGCGCCCGTCAGCCAGAGTCTGTGGAAAACGCTGAACGGCCGGGGTTGTTTACCTTGTTATCAGCAGTGTTTACGGGCCATGCCAACCTCGGGGAAGAGTAACACATGTAGATGATCAAATGTAAAATAAACCGGGCACGAGAAAAATATGAGACGACCTTAATACCATTTTTATGGAATATAAAGACATGAGAGGGACGGCAAACAAGGGGAAACGACAGAGCCAGTGATTGGGAGGAAATATACAAATCGAAAAGAAGATCTTAAGGAAACGGTGTAGGAATAACACGTGATTGGAAACAAGCATCGGCAAAGCTAATAGATTTCGCCTACACCAGATCTAATGACTTTGTCAATGTTTTTTATTACACGTTGCACAGCAGTGAAAGCTGCGGTGTAACATGGCTTAAAGTGAAACGGGCAGCGTTGACTCCATCCTAGCATATTTTTTAGCATTAAGCTATGTTGTACATCAGCTTCTGCTGCTGTGCAACGTGTAAAACAAGCATTGGCAAAGCCAATGAGTCTCGCCTTTATAGTGCGATGCCTCAGATATATGATTGTGTGCACTGGTGATCTGCGGTTTTATTGTGATGCAAGTGTTAATGGAATATGTATTCGTACGTACTGCGTTGCCTTTTTCTGGGTGGTCATGTTTCTGTGATGTGTCTTGAGTGAGGGAGGTGTGTCAAGATCTGCACACATTAGGAGATGTGTCTATGTGAGTGAGTAGTGAAACAGCTGTAGCTTATGACTGAGGTGCATTGGGGGAGCTGTGTGTGGGTGTCACCATGAATTAGATGGAGAGCCACAGGGGCCAGGACAGAACCGAGGGGGGAGAGAATGTGTGTTTGTGAGAGCCGAGGGCAACACAACTTTGGATAGGGGTGCATTGCCAGAGCTCAGTATGTCCCTATACTGTAGTAGCTCACGGTGTGGCAGGTCAGGATTGGAGTACCTTGGAAGAGCTGATTGTACCCCACTAGTGTAACAGAGGGGGTGTAAGGTCTGGACCAAGGTACTTTGGCCCAGCAGTGCCTGTCAGTGTACTGTAAATGTAAATTGTAAATGTAAATTGATACTTGTATAGCGCACTACTCACCCGCAAGGGTCTCAAGGCGCTGTGGCAACAGATGGTGTGCTAGTCCCGCAGGAGGTACTTTAGCAGAACTGAGTGTGCCCCATATTGTGGCAGAGGGTGAGGCGGATCTGGATTGAGACACATTGGCAGAGCTGTTGCGTTCCAGTACTGTCGGAGCCGAGGGTGAGGCGGGTCTGGATTGAGGCTGGCCTGCATGTGGATCAGTACAAAAATAGCCGCGGGTGCAACAGTTCAGAACTGAGGTACATTGACAGAGTTGTGAGCACCCCAGAAATAGGAGAGGATGGCGCTGTCAGCCCCTGTACTGAAATAGCAGCGTGTATGGCATGTCAGAATGAGATACATTTCCCCGGAACTGAAATATAGAGGATGCGGCAGGTCAGAAATGAGGTACACTGACAGAGCCCTGCGCACCACGGCACTGAAATTGCAGAGGGCGTGGCTTGTTACGAATCAACGTGGTCTGACGCTTTCTGATTGAAAATGATAGCAGGTGAAGAATCAAGTTATATAGATTCACTTATGCCCTTTACCCCTGAAGTATTATCGAATGCCCCGCCCTATACCTCTACATACCGTTTCTCATTCGAAACCTCTAGTCACCAATAAATACATTGAAATATATGATATGTTCACCGAGGACAACCTGGGGGTACTGATAACACGGTTAACAGATTGACAAAACAAATCTCCAACCATCAGCTTTAAAGTGCTAACAAGCAGCCCAGCTCTCAAGTCATGGACAGTGAAATACAAATATCAACACACTTTATGGTCAAGGAACACTTTTAACATCCACGTTTCAGGGCAGAAACTGCCGGGCTCCGCTCTTCCGGACCGGAGGCCAGATCATCCCCCAAATTAATTACTTAATGAGGCCGCTGCGCCTCACCGACAGACCCAGCTCCCTTTCCAACAAGTTGAAAAGCTCCTCTCCCTCACGACCTCCTGTTTTAGTTGTGTCTTGGAGACACCCAGGAGGTCACAGCTTAGTTGCGGCTACAGCACAGTTTTCATGTTTAGGTCGAGGCTAGGCAGCGCGCAAGACCTTGAGTAATCTCTACACGGAGTGTAATCCCGCCTCCAGTTTGCCATTGGTTCATTCCCCCGTTGCTGTTCTTTAGTGTTTCTTTAAAAGTTGGTGCGTCCGATACATCATTTCCATTTTCACCGAGCAGCACCGACCAGCTACAGTTTACCTACACTGTAAAAGTGTTTGTGGTCCTTTAGGGACTACTTTATTAGGTCTCGCCTGAGCCAGCGCATGCCCTGTCTCAGGCGAGACATTTTGTATACGGGATTTCAAAGAGCTACCAGCGCTGGCCTAATGCTTGCGTTCAGGCGAGCGTGCACACACGCAGCCACAAATCACTGCTGCGCACGCACAACTCGCGTGCTTAACACACAGCGTGTCGCGCGATCGCGATCCCTTCCAACTTTGATCACGATTACTTTCGCTTTCACGGCCGTGCGGCCGTTACTTTTACGGTTGCGCGTCCAATGCTTGTTATTGTTTATATTGCTCTTTCTAACCTGTTGTTTCAGGTATAAATGTAGTCCTGTGTAACACTCATACAATTGCCTGGTATCAGAGTTTGCTAAGTATGTGGTTGCATGTTGAATCTGAGTGTTTGGGACAATATCAGAAGCTTTGATGTGGTCATACAGGGCTCGATAGGTCTGAGCGGAGCGTTTTTTTAGCCCGGTCAGGCTTTTACCTGCTGCAGGTCTGAGTCTCATGTTTGTGGACAGGACTCGAGTATCTATTAGATGAAGCAGAGGCTCCTGGTGTCTTGCTCCTACGTGTATCTTCCTGATTGTATCTGAATACATTTCTTGTCCATCAGCAACGTTATTGTAGGAATTGTAGTTATTTTTTTGATGTTTTCGTTATGTAATACGCACTTCTGCGCACTTAGGCAGCGCCGCGTCATGGGACACATGGTATACCTTTGCATAAGGCAGGGGCGCGTCCGTTGTCGGCGACTGTGCTGGATTACTTCTGGGACAAGAGTGGTTACTGGTTTTGCAAGAATGCGGGCGGTGCATAAAGTTTAAGTATTCTGCAAGCATCCCATGTGCCCTCGCCCCTTCTTCCTTACTCACAGACACTCTTTAATTGGTTATTGATGTGTTTTACGTTAGGGTGCACCCAGCAGTATATATTTGTTTTTGCAGATGGAGGTTTGTTGTATTTTTATAGAGGGGATTTTATTGTTATTTTCTTGAAATGGAGGTTTGCCGTAATTGCAACTGATCATAACTTTGACAGTCAAAGATTTGTTTCGCCCTTGAGTGCTTACTGGAAAGCCCCCCATTCACCGCTGGTTTCCAGGCACTGACTCTCATGGTGGTCTTCAACGTGGTAATCCGTGCTAGGATGCCAAGTTTTCTGTTTCTCGGGTCGAACCTTAAATAATGACGTGAGGGCTGTGAGTCTTGTTGGAGCCCCACTTACGCTTGTTGATTTACTGAATATTTATATGATGCCTATTGCAATATGTAATTAAAAGACATATGTAACATTTTACAGTCAGTCATTTTATTACAGTCAGTATTACGCCACACGCCGCTCCGTAGCTATAAGGCGCTTCATTTGGTCCAGCAAAGGATGGCTTAGAAAGCTGAACGCTTGCGGTGATCTGTGAGATGGCAGTTTGTACATCAGACATGAAAAATTATTTTTAAGATGAGATTGGCACACTGTTTTCACAGTGACATGCATGACTAGCCCGGTCAAAGCACAGCATTGAAGGAACATATGATCCTAATTGATATAGTCCATGTTGATTCTTGGTTGGGATGGACGTCCTCTGTGGTCAATCCAGAATGACTAGTGTCCATTTGTCTTCTGTTGGCCAAAGCTTTCCTCTACTTCAGTATGTGTGTTTTGAGAGAGCTCCAGGACTGACTTTCCATCTTTCCAAAGCTTGCAGAAGCTAGAATGGAAGGAAGGATTACTGTTTGGCAGTAAATTCGCTCTTGTTTGCCACATTCGGCTCCATCATCTAAGTGTAGCATTCTGATCCTAAGTGCCACAGCTGCTACTCCTTAGTACTGTAATGTGCTCCCAAAGGTAGTGCTGCTCCTGGAAAGATGGCCTCTCCACTGCAGGGGGTGATCTGGTGGAGCAGGGGCGGCTCTAGGCTCATGGTGGCCCTGTGCAGGGAGCGTAGTTAGGGGGCCCCGCCCGGAGGCCGCCAAATCCCTGCCAGGGGCCGCAACGAATATGTATTGTATCCGATTCCTCGTGGCGGCCCCTGGGGTTTGGCGGCCCTGTGCAGGTGCGCAGCTTGCACATGCCTAAGGCCGCCCCTGGGTGGAGCCTGGTAACATTTCTGCTCATCTGGGATTAACTGCTTTAATCTTTTGTTGATGCGGTGGTAAAATAAATCAGTCGCAAACAGCACATCATGTATAGTCTAATGGAAGAATAAGGATTGTCAGTCGGGAAACTCCAAATATGAAATGGACAATAAACACAGAGAATGGGGATTTTAACCTAAAGTGGAATGTTGTTAGTTTCCAGTGACCCCACAGAATCACAACCTCGTTCAGTCTCCAAACTACTGAGTAGGAAATATTGAATTGATTCTTAATTTTCCTTTCTAAAGTGAGGTTTTCTTCACGTGCTCAAGCTTGCCGCTGGCTAGAGTAGTACTTTTGTTGAAATGACTGTGGACAGTTTATGCTAATCACTTTATGCTCTCAACTGTCAGCTTTGTTCTCTTTCTCCCTTCTTTCCTTGCCTGTAGTTCCCTGGGATAAATTTGCTTTATCTGTCCTGATGCTCTATCTAACCTTTTTTTAGGTCTCGCGAGCCAAAGGCTCGAAGAGACATTTTATATCTGGGCTTTTCAAAGTGCTGCCGTGGCCTAAAGCTACAGTGCACGTGAACGTGCATGCGCGCAGCGCCATGTGTCTTAACTCCGTAGCGATCGTAATCACGATCACTTTCACTTTCGCGGGCTCCTCTGTTGCTGGCATTCCCCCCTCCCTTCTCGCCCAGCCCTTCTTGTTTTACTTCTTTTAAAGCGCAGCGGGAGGGGCTGCGGCCGTCGTTGTTCAAGTGCACCAGTGTTGTTAATCTAAAAGAGCGACATTATGTCATCATTTAGTAAACAAGTGCTAGTGTTTACTCTTGCAGGGCATAAGAAGCGGCATGCTGCGAGTAGGCATCCTGTAAGTACAACTTTTTTCCCTTTGACAACAAGCCTCTCTTGTTTTTTAAACGTGCATTCTAAATAATGAACAACACCCCTGCCACCACCCAAATAGCATCAAGCAGCAATCTCCCTGCCTTTTTATTTAATTAATAAGACGCCCGTAATGCTTGCCTTCAAAAACACACCCCTCCCACCTCCCAAACATCACCCAGCAGCGATGCCGTGGCCTTTTTAATAAACTTGTAAACAAACATGTTTTGCGGCTCCCGGGGTGGCTGGGGACTGTTGGGCCTCCGTTAACTAGCTGAGCTCTAGAAACATGCCTTCAAGGTTAGCCTCCCCTTAAATATTTTATCATCGGTCAAAAATACCTGCTCCGGAGAGGGCTGTTAACTCCGAGATGCCAGCGTGCCCGAGGCAAGCAGGGAAGCGCCCGAGGCTCGGTCACAAATTTATCTATATTAAGGAGCCTCAGTGCCAGCCCCTTTACCTCAGCCCTGACGGGTTCACAGCACTCGGCCACAAAAGCCGACACCTTTCTTGTCACTTGCCAACAAACATCCTCATGAGCTGGTTCTCAAAACATGCGTTTCTTGTTTTTAAAAGGGAGAAAAGGTGGAATATGCGTACGAGGAATGCATTCCTGTTGTCTAAGTCTGATCCTTTGAAGCCCTGTTAGGATGCCGTGTTCCTACAAGTAGTGCTATAACATTAAATGCAACCTACAGACTAAAGGCACTTGAGTACCACACTCACCTACTGAGCTCTGTCTTTGTTCTCTGGGCGCTGATAAGAGATTGTATTTATTTCCCAACTCAAGGATTGACCTCACAGGGAAGATTGCGACAAAGTTATTATCCTGATACCCAGGGCTTTAAGTGGGATGAAGAAACTGGGGGGCGGGGGGTCTCTCAAAGGGGCGTGGCTAATGTAACTAAGGGCGTGGCTTAACATCCAGCTTAAAATCTGTGTTTAGTGTAGGGTCCCACCCGAGTGGTAATTTGCTGCATGATTGCTTTTGTATATAAAATACAACAAGTAACATTAAACCTACAGCAAGCCAAGAAAATTGGATTTATCAATGGTTGTTAGTTGCATAACATAAATGAGCAATTACTATGGCTTCGTAGTATATAATATTGAAAATGCAGCAGTTCTAAAATGATGAACCTGTGAAAGAATTATAGTGAGTTTCATCACAGGCAGTGAGGGGTGGTACTGCTGCAGAGCTAAGATTTTTTTTCGCCCTGTGGGTGATGGCATTTTGAGTAGTGACTAAAACTTTTTAAAAGCCTGCAGTATTGAAACAAGCATTTGCAATGCAATAGGTCTCGCATTTGCAAAAGTTTCAGCGATTGGCATTGTTCATGACAATGCCTTTTTTATCTATTTTATAAAGCAAACACATAAATAAATGCCATTATCATTTACAATGCCAATAGCTAGTGTTGCATTATTATTAGCAATGCCAACTGCTCACACTTTTATAATGCGAGACCTATTGCATTGCAAATGCTTGTTTCTCTTTTTCGCTTGATTGATATTTTGTTTAGTATTTGCATGTACTAAGCTTTAAACTGTGGTCCACCACTTCTTCCTTTGAGAGCCCTATAACATTTCTGATTGTCTCGAAGTGAGAGGAATTGTTTCTTACCTTTCTTTTGCTTACTTTTCATCTCATAACTGCTATCTTTGTCTCGGAGTTCTTTCAGGCTCTGGAGATTATGCACTGTTCCATGATTAAGGAATTCTAATACTTTGCTAATCACACACACTGGAAGGCTGTACGAAAAGCTCATTTCCGTATGGAACATATCTTAGTTTTGTTTATGTGCCTCCTCTTTCTGCGACTGTGAATTACGAGGCCATTCCTTCCGTCCCGTCTGTCTGGCTTCCCCTCTCACCTCCCCTTGTTCTCATAGCACTCCTCTTGCTCTGGTTATGGATTCTTTGCTGTCTCCATTCTTTGCTGATTATACTTCAGCTGCTGTTTCAACCGTATCGCTTTGCAGTCTTGCATCATGTTGAGTGCGTATGCGCTACAGCATTTGGGGTTTACCTTCTCTCTTATCCTTCCTTGTGGCTTGCTAAAGAGTTTCTAGAGCAGGGCTCTCCAACGTTTTCTGCAATAAGAGCTACTTATATTTTGTGAGAACCATCATGGGCTACTAATATTATTTGTGTTGTAATAGTGATCACATCAGATAAGATTGCATAAGCATGTTTATTACCAGCAGTGATCACCTCAGTGCATCAGGCATGGTTGCCAGCAGTAATGTGAAAAATGCATTAAAAATGTGGGATGCCTCTACCTGGATCTTACATAACAGCCATCACTGCAATGCCCGGGTAACAAGTTCATATTAGTAATAATTCTTTACGCCACATGATCTTTCACACAAATACCAAATTTGAGAAATTCAAACATTTATCTCCAGACATCAGGTTATGAGTTCTGAAAATACACACATTTTTGTCTCAAATACACACTTTGCAATTTTGGTATGCATATATTCATTCAAACAAGCAAAGCTTCTAATTTAGCAGCCTGGGCTACACACAGGAGAGCTACTTTCAAACAGGTGGAGAGCTACCAGTAGCTCACGAGCTACTCGTTGGAGAAGCCTGTTCTAGAGCCCTCATTCCTATGATAAGGTCTAGGCCTGACTGGTCTTTGACCTGCTTCACAGAGATGGCATTGCATTAAGCAAGAAAAGAGGGGGCCGTGTTGTCATACTACTCATCGCAGGAGCAGCAAACTAGTGTGGAAGCCATGCTTGTATTTTAAAGATGTATGTAGGTGTTATCAGGATTCGGTTTGGGTGTAGAGGGCTCTACTCAACATCTTCGGGGATGATGTGACTCACCAAGGAACTCAGAGTTTACTCAAATCACAAGGCGTTTTAGTGTGGCTTCCACTTGGATTTGTCGGAAGACTGGGCAAATTAGACTTATTTTGTTATCTGTTTACTCTGGAGGGGCATGGCTCCATGATTTCGTCCCTTAATGTAGAGAAGGGTCGAAAGCTGGGCTCCGCTCTAAGGATTATTAACACCCAAAAACTACCAAATACTATTTAGACAACTTTAATCTACTGAAAAAGTGTTATCTTTGGTCGCCACATTCTGTACCTACTTAATTGAAATGTACCACCAGATATGGAGGAAACAGTTGGCTTCTGTTGCTTTGTTTCCCTGCCTACTACTAACAACTTTGTTTAATGAACTATGTGAGGGTCTGAACCCTGTTGAGACTTCATCAGTGGCACTCCTATGTCTTCCTATTACTTCACAGGTGGTTGAGAATTGCCATTGCAAGCAGGCAGTAGCAGTCATCTTATTAAAAGAAGAGTTACGTCACTTTTTTGGTTCCTTTGTTAAATTTTTTGTTTATTGAACCGTGGCAGGCACCGCTTTTGAGTCCTAACCACTACAATCCAGCAGAACCCTAGGCGTCCCTTCTTCAACTCTCTACTATTGAGTGGTACAGTTTATTCGTTATGTATCCCGTTCTTTGAGTGGCTGAGATGTTACCTTTATTTCGCTTTTTGTTGTTGCTATGAACAAATTAAACCAGGATTTCTTCTCTGTAAATTTTGCTGGCAATTGTGGCTCAACCTACTATTTCGATATCCTTATGAAGAATTTTGCTCACTTGTGACACCGGGGCACAGACCTATTGGGTTGCCAGGGCTTATTCTCTTCCCCTCCCCGCCCCCCCAAAAAAGGTCCCCTGTATGCGCGTGGTAGGTCCTCTTTATGTGTGTGTGCATTGGCCATCTTAGAATAGTTTTCCTTTTGATTTGAAAATAAATAAATAAATCATTCCAAGATGGCTGCCACTCTTCTGTGTACTTGCAGCAGTATTAATGTAAGGCAACTAGGAAACCTTGATTTTAAGCAGAAAGAATGTCGGCGTATCAATTCAGACAGGATACTATCCATGTAGGTAGTGACCTGGTCGTGAATAGTGTAGGGTAGCTGCTTAGATTCTTCCATTCACTGCGGATGAGAATCAGCCCTCAGTAGAACATGCTATTTCAGATTTGGGTCTCAGTAAAAGAACAAGGCAACATTCACCAATCATCATATTGTAGTGTTGACTTTAATTCATGTAGATCTGCTCCTCTGTTAATAGTACTACTAATCAGTAGCCTGCCAGTCTTTTCATACATGCCTGTCCTTGATTATGTATCCATTTTACGATTGTTTAAAAAAAATAATTGTGCACATCCATGATCTTGAGACCCAGCATGCCTGATTCAGTGTCCTATTTTGAGGAGAATTTACCTAGTTTACAAGTACCTTGGAGGAAAAAACGACAGAGGATGCAAGTATTTGGAAACTGTTTAATGTGGGTAGTGGTCCACTTTCTAATAATCATAATCTGCGCACTTAGCATCAGTGAACGCACAGCCATTTATCTGTGCTAATGTAAGCAATCGGTGTGAGAAGTTGGCCTGATATATGATGTCACTAGTTCTAGTGTACACCTTGTATCAGTCCAAACAACCCTTATGGTGAGTGGTTGTAAAGTCAACCTTATAGACCAGCTATCCTAGTGGTAGCATGGACAAGAGCAGTCTTAGGCTAAACTCTGAATGGCATGTGAAGCCAGCTGTTATACCATTTGTAACCCCTTGAATATCAAATGAGAGGACACCACAACAGATATATATAAAATAAAGTGTATTTATTCTAGTCAAAACACCCTCAGCACTCTTTATGAGATTAGAGGTAAGTACAACACAATCTTAATCAAGCATACATAAGTTACACAGGTAAGTAATACAGTTAGGCCCTAGGGGCCACGCAAACCATATACTAAGTAATTGGTATAAGAACCACTGTCACGAACACAGGATAGGCCTAGGCCTAGGGAATCGCTGGGGCTACACTACACTACCAAGAGTTAGGAAGTAGGAGGCCCACGGGATTCAGGTGCAGAGTGGAAACACTCACGCGTAATGCGTAAAAGTCGATAGAAATGAAGTATTTAGATTTAAAGAGTTTTAGGACACTTCGGAAGCAACTAGGAGTTAGAGACTTGATAACTAGACCCTAGGATAGTCAATACCCACGTGAACACCGAAGTACTCAGTTTACCTAGCCCACGGGCTGTGCGTGCATAGGTGTGAACTTGTGTCGGGTTTCATCGTCGACTCCTATGGATGCCTGAAGAAAGATGCTGACAGGCAGTCAGTGAAGAGTGTCCGGTGGATCCCAAGATTGGAATCAGGAAGGAGATCTGCAAGCAGAGGGGACAGAGTCTAGGTCACCAGCTAGGAGCCAGGAAGGAACCAGGAAGGAACCAGGCGATGTCGTGAAGATGCAGGTGAAGAGGTGAAGCTTGTCACAGCAGCCACGGGTACCAGAAGGCGTCGAGGACGTCCAGAACCAGGAGGGGAGCTGTCCCACAAAGCCTCTTGCTGTCGGCGGTGTCGATGTCGAATTAGGACCCAACAAGCCTTGGCAAGCGTAACCCACGCAAGATGGAGGACTTGCTTCTGGTGTAGACCAGGAAGGTCTGGGGTGCTTCTCCTTTGCAGGGAAACAAGGGCCAGTCTGGAGGAGCCAAACCAGTTTTGGAAAGTCACATGTGTGTCGTCGCAGAGGTCACTAGCCAACGGGCCAGTAACCGGACAGACGCGTCGAGCAGGAAAATGCAGAAGGGCCCCACGCAGAACTCGTGGAGTGTGGAGGGCTGATCTTCGCTGCAGATGGTGCTCGGGGTTGGGGCTTCTCAATCCCCAGAGCACAACTTCGAGGATGCCTCAGAAGCTGCGCTGGAAGCTACTCGCCAATTTTCCCAGGTAGCCCGTCCCACGTCTCTCGTCGCCTCCACGGATCTCAGCTGGGCTGTGGATGTGGATCAGGGTCGGAGAAGTCTCAGCGCTGGTCGGGCTCTGCAGTCGGTTCCTCGTAGAACGTGGGCAAAGCAAACAGCAGGTCGCTTGATGGTGCCTGTTTGCACAGGGTGGCCACTCCTTGACCACAAGGGAGATTCTTCAGTCTTCTTTTCGTCGAATGTCGAAGGTCCAGAGTTTCTGTTCAAGTTGCAGGTTTTCAGGATAATCTAAAGTCCTAAGGACCCAGCTCCCACTCTTATACTAATCTGGGGGGCTGGTTTACCTGCTAGGTCCCTCCTATGGGTGGGACCAGGGAGGGGGGTGGTTACACCCCCTTCCCTTTGTCCAGTTTTGCGCCAGGACTGGGGCTGGAGTGCCCCAGCACCGGTTTGAACCGGACTATGCATGGGACACCTTGTGTGCCCCAGGCAGTGTCTCGTTTCATTCATCCCTCCCTGCCCCAATACACTAAGTCCTGTCTGGGGTGGTGCTAGCACCTCCCTAGGCAGGAAACCTATTGTCCAGGCCTCCCTCGCTGGAAGGACTCCCAGCAGCAGGAGTTCAGACTTGTGTCTGTGGCAGCAGCATCCATTTTGTGATGCTGGGGCTCTGGTTAACTTTAACCGGGTAGTAGGATTTTAACATGTCTTCTCCCTCTAGAAGGGAGTAATACTATCCTCATCTCCAGAAATGGTATGGGGGGTATTATTCCAAAGTGTTAGACACCTTACACAACATGTTTCGATAAAGCCAAACCATAGTTACCATAACCGTTTAAGATTATAAGGCACTTAGGAGTATATGGTAGGCGATATTCTAGAACAGCTATAAGGACATGGTACCGAAAGCTGCAGACAGGCTCAGCTCATGCTAGAGCACCATCTCACATGTTACCAAGCGCTCTGCCTTCAGGATTGTTAAGGCCTGCCATAGGAGTGACTGATAGGTACACATGTGTCTATTTTAAGTGTAGATATAGGTATACTATTTCTAAGCAAAGGGTGATTACACGACCTTGCCCCAGCTGAGTGATCAGCCAGTTGTGTCTGATTGGAAGGCCAGGCCAGGGGTGGCATAATACATGCTGCAGCCCCTGGTAGGCCTAGGGTACACCTATGCCCTGGGTACCTAGGGTACACTGTACAGGGGCCAATAAGGTGATCCTTACCAATTGGGTTATGTACCTAAAGTACATGGTGTGAATTTAGAGAGAGAACAGCTGGGCTGTGGGTCTGATTAGCAGGCCCACAGCCACATCTAAGTCGAAAACCAGTGGAGCAAAAGCAAAAAGTGGGGGTGAACATAGAAAGCAGACCCTACTCTCCTACACAACCCCCCCCCCCAAACTTAGGGACATTAAACTAACCATGACCAGTTGAGTCTTCATGTACTAAGTGGAAATATCTGGAGAGTCCATATGCATTGGCATGGTCAGTCCCCGGTCTATGTTCCACTGTGAAGTCCATCCCCTGTAGGGAAATGGACCACCTAAGAAGTTTGGGATTTTCACCCTTCATCTGATTTAGCCACAAGAGGGGCTTATGGTCTGTCTGATTCTTGAAGTGAGTGCCAAACAGGTATGGCCTCAGCTTCTTCAGGGCCCAAACCACAGCAAAGGCCTCCCTCTCAATAGCTGACCAACGTTTCTCTCTAGGGGTCAGCCTTCTACTTATAAAAGCAATGGGCTGGTCTTGACCATCTACATTCAGTTGTGAAAGAACAGCTCCCACACCCAACTCAGAAGCATCTGTCTGGACAATGAACTCTTTGGAGTAGTTTGGACTTTTCAGAATAGGTGCAGTGCACTTGGCCTGCTTCAGGTCATCAAAAGCTTTTTGACAGCTTACTGTCCACTGAACTTTCTTTGGCATCTTCTTGGAGGTCAAGTCATTAAGTGGTGTCACAATGGACCCATAGTTCTTAACAAACTTTCTGTAGTACCCAGTCAGGCCCAAGAAAGATCTGACCTGAGTCTGGGTAATTGGAGGAGTCCAGTCCTTTATGGTCTGGATCTTGCTCTCCAGTGGTTGAACTTGACCCCCACCTACTAGGTGGCCCAGGTACACAACCTTACTCTGCCCTATCTGGCACTTAGTGGCCTTGATAGTGAGGCCTGCCTTTAGCAGGGCCTCTAAAACATTCCTCAGGTGGACCAGGTGATCCTCCCAGGTGGAGCTAAAGACAGCAATATCATCAAGATAAGCTGCACAGTAGTCATCCAGGCCTGCAAGGACTTGATTCACCAGCCTTTGGAAAGTGGCAGGGGCATTCTTCAAACCAAAGGGCATTACCACAAATTGATAATGTCCTCCAGGGGTCGAGAAAGCAGTTTTGGCTTTTGCACTCTCAGCTAGTCTGATTTGCCAGTAGCCAGCTGTTAGGTCAAATGTGCTCAAAAACTTGGCAGCTGCCAATCTGTCAATGAGCTCATCTGCCCTAGGTATTGGGTGGGCATCTGTCCTAGTGACAGCATTGAGACCTCTGTAATCCACGCAAAACCTCATCTCTCTCTTACCATCTTGGGTGTGAGGTTTTGGCACCAGAACTACAGGACTAGCCCAAGGGCTCTCTGAAGGTTCAATGACTCCCAGCTCCAACATTTTCTGTACCTCAACTTTTATACAGTCCCTGACATGGTCAGGTTGCCTGTAGATTTTACTCTTTACAGGCAGACTGTCACCAGTGTCCACCTCATGGGTGCACCAGTTTGTCTGACTTGGGGTCAGGGAAAACATATGCCTGTAGGCCTGCAGAACTTGTCCGCAGTCCTGTTGTTGATGATCAGTGAGGCTGTCTGAAAAGACCACGCCATCAACTGAACCATCATCAGGATTCTGAGTCAGCAGGTCTGGGAGAGGGTCACTCTCTTCCTCCTGGCCCTCATCTGTAGCCATGAGTAAGCCCATGTCTGCCCTGTCAACATAGGCTTTCAATCTGTTGACATGAAGCACCCTGTGGGGGCTTCTGGGAGTCCCAAGGTCCACCAAGTAGGTGACTTTTCCCTTTTGCTCAACAATAGTGTGGGGTCCAGACCATTTGTCTTGGAGGGCTCCTGGTGCCACTGGCTCCAACACCCACACTTTCTGCCCTGGCTGGTATACAGTCAGCACAGCCTTTTGGCCATGCCAAGCTTTTTGGAGTTCTTGGCTTGCCTCAAGGTTTTTAGAAGACTTCTTCATATACTCTGCCATCCTGGAGCAGAGGCTAAGTACATAATCCACTATGTCCTGCTTGGGTTGTCTGAGAGGTCTTTCCCATCCTTCCCTATCTAGACACAGGGGTCCCCTTACAGGATGCCCAAACAAAAGCTCAAAAGGGCTGTAGCCAACCCCCTTTTGTGGGAGGTCTCTGTAAGCAAACAGAAGGCAGGGTAAAAGGATGTCCCATCTTCGCCTAAGCTTGTCTGGTAAACCTTTTATCATTCCCTTTAGGGTCTTGTTGAATCTCTCCACAAGCCCATTGCACTGTGGGTGATAGGGGGTAGTGAATTTGTAGTTTACACCACACTCCTTCCATATTGCAGACAAATATCCTGACATGAAGTTGGCACCTCTGTCAGAGACAACCTCCTTTGGAAAGCCCACTCTGGAGAATACTCCAAGTAGGGCCCTTGCCACAACAGGAGCTGTCGTGGTCCTTGGAGGAACAGCTTCTGGATACTTGGTGGCATGGTCCACTATCACCAGTATAAATCTGTGCCCAGATGCTGTTTGGGGGTCCATTGGTCCTACAATGTCTATCCCCACTCTCTCAAAGGGGACCCCCCACCACTGATTTGCCACTGACTTGGCAGGTGACACAGGAGCGACAAAACTCCTTGGTATCTTCTGACATATGAGGCCAGTGAAAGTGAATGCCAAGTCTGTCCCAAGTCTTGTTCTGGCCTAAGTGTCCTGCAAGGGGAATATCATGGGCCAAGGTAAGAAGGAAGCCTCTGAAACTTAAAGGTATGACCAACCTCCTGGATGAACCAGGCTTGGGGTCTCTAGCCTCTGAGTACAGAAGCCCTTCATCCCAATACACTCTATGGGTATCTTGAGCATTCCCTGCAGCCTCAGCAGCAGCCTGCTGTCTGAGGGGTTCAAGAGAGGGGCAGTCTAATTGGGCCTGCCTCAGATCTGCCCTTGAAGGTCCCCCTGTCCCAAGAAACTCAACTTGATCAGGTTCCAGTTCTTCTAGGACAGTTCCTTCAGGGCTCTCAGAATCATCCTCCTGTGAGGGCTGATCTTCCACCTGAGGCAGGTGGGGAGGCACAGCCTTACCCCTACTGCTCTTTCTCTTGGGTTGTGACTGGTCCATTGTCCCAGGATCCAGCACTTGTTCAGTGTTGCACTTTTTGGCCTGTGACCTGGTCACAGCAAGGACATGTGCATCTATTCCCAGCATTTCTGCATGGGTCCTATACTCCACTTCAGACCACAATGAAGTTTCAAGGTAATTTCCCAACAGACACTCAACAGGAAGATCTGAACTCACCACAACTTTCTTGAGGCCAGTTACCTCTCCCCAGGAGAAGTTAACAATTGCCACACTATGGGAGGTAGTGGCATTGCTAGCGTTGGTCACTAGGTAATTCTCACCTAGCATGATCTGTCCAGGGTCCACAAAGGCAGGTGTCACCATCGTGATACTAGCCCCAGTGTCCCTGTATGCCTGAACCATTCTATTATTGATAAAAAGAGTCTGTCTGTACTTGCCCAGGTTACTGGGACCCACAGTAGAGGACAAAGCTATGTCCCCATCACAGATCAGAACAGCCTGAGTTGGCACTCTGACTAGGCCAGAGTCTTCCTCAGTTCCCAGGGTTAACCCTACTACACCCTTTTGCTGGGAACCACCACTTACAGCTGGACTAGGGGGTACAGTTGCCATAGGGGCAATGGTGGCTGGGGGCTTATCCTTTTTGGTACACTCACTAAACCAATGTGAATTGGATTTGCAGTAGTTGCACCAGGGTTTCTTTTGGCCATCTTTCTTTTTATCCTTTTTGGGACCACCCTCCCCCTGAGCCTTTTGGGGGCCTGGTGAAGACTTCTGGTCTTTGTTTTTCTGCTCATTGCCCTTCTGGTCTGCCTTTTTCTGATCACCGCCCTGGTTCTGGTTTTTCTGCTTAACCCTTGTCCTGACCCATCTATCTGCCTTCTTTCCCAATTCTTGGGGAGAAGTCAGTTCAGAGTCAATCAAGTGTTGATGCAGTAGCTGGTTTTGACAGTTGTTAAGTATTAGTTCTCTCATGATCAAATTATACAATCCTGTATAGTCCTTAACCCCACTGCCCAGTAGCCAGCCTTTCAAAGCCTTAGTGGCACAATCTACAAAGTCAGTCCAGTCCTGAGTCTGTGTCTTCTGGGTATCCCTGAACAACAATCTGTATTGTTCAGTGGTTAGGCCAAACCCATCAATCAGAGCACTCTTCAGGACAGTGTAATTATTTGCATCCTCATCACTAACTGTGAGGAGCTTGTCTCTACCTTTCTCAGAGAAGGAGAGCCACAAGATAGCTGCCCACTGACTCTGGTGTACCTGCTGTACTCTGCAGGCCCTCTCCAAAGCAGTTATCCATTTGTGGATGTCATCCCCACACTTGTAGGAAGGGACAATCTTGCTCAGGTTTCTATTGTCATAGGCCCTGTCTCTATCCTTAGGGATATTGCTGCCACCAGTGGGTTCTAACCCACTTAACTTTTGCTCTCTGGCCAGAGCAAGTTTCTCCTTGGCAAGGGCAAGTTCTTCCCTTGCAATCCTCAGATTAACTTCCCTCATTCTGGCCTGATGCTCTCTTCTCTGGGGAGAAGTCATCCCCCTATGAGAAGAAGCATTGGAGCTATGGGAGATGTGGGAGTGGATAGATTCCCCTGAAGGAGACCTACCTCTCCTCTCCCTTTGGTTAAGCCTACCTGGGGGTCTGGATGGGGGGGACCCCATTCAGACTCCCATGTATGCTTAAGTTAGCCTGGCTGAGTCTCCCAACTACTACCTGGCTATCTACCTCATCTTCAGAACTCTCTGACTCATCTGTAGGGTGAGGGGAGTCTCCTGTCGAGGGTAGACCCTCAGTGGTACCTAAGGTACCATCCTGGGAGGCTTTCTGAGCATCATACTCTTCTAACAGCTCCACTAGATAAATGAGGGTAGGGTTTGCACCCTGTTTTAACTTTCTGGAGGTACACAATTGTCTCATCTCATGAAAAGTTAGGGTATCATATCTAGAGGGTATCTTTCTAGGGATTACCCCTCCTGAGAGAGTATCATCTTGATCTCCTCTCAGAGACATGATCTAGTGAGGGTGTGGTGTGTGCACCTACCTACACTAGTTGTATCTACTAAACCTCTCTAGTAGTTGTAGTCAGGGTGTGCTAGGCCCTTCAACCTACAACTGCTAAGTTCAGTAGAACTTAAGTATTTATAAGCTATGTTATATGTACCTGACAATATCTTTGTGATCTTTCAATTTGATATCTCAAGATTACAATGGTATTACAACAGCAAGCTCAGATCCCAACCGCTGCTCACCAATGTGAGAAGTTGGCCTAATATATGATGTCACTAGTTCTAGTGTATACCTTGTATCAGTCCAAACAACCCTTATGGTGATTGGTTGTAAAGTCAACCTTATAGACCAGCTATCCTAGTGGTAGCATGGACAAGAGCAGTCTTAGGCTAAACTCTGAATGGCATGTGAAGCCAGCTGTTATACCATTTGTAACCCCTTGAATATCAAATGAAAGGACACCACAACAGATATATATAAAATAAAGTGTATTTATTCTAGTCAAAACACCCTCAGAACTCTTTATGAGATTAGAGGTAAGTACAAAAGTACAACACAATCTTAATCAAGCATACATAAGTTACACAGGTAAGTAATACAGTTAGGCCCTAGGGGCCACGCAAACCATATACTAAGTAAGTGGTATAAGAACCACTGTCACAAACACAGGATAGGCCTAGGCCTAGGGAATCGCTGGGGCTACACTACACTACCAAGAGTTAGGAAGTAGGAGGCCCACGGGATTCAGGTGCAGAGTGGAAACACTCACGCGTAATGCGTAAAAGTCGATAGAAATTAAGTATTTAGATTGAAAGAGTTTTAGGACACTTCGGAAGCAACTAGGAGTTAGAGACTTGATAACTAGACTGTAGGATAGTCAATACCCACGTGAGCACCGAAGTACTCAGTTTACCTAGCCCACGAGCTGCGCGTGCATAGGTGTGAACTTGTGTCGGGTTTCGTCGTCGACTCCTATGGATGCTTGAAGAAAGATGCTGACAGGCAGTCAGTGAAGAGTGTCCGGTGGATCCCAAGATTGGAATCAGGAAGAAGGAGACCTGCAAGCAGAGGGGACAGAGTCTAGGTCACCAGCCAGGAGCCAGGAAGGAACCAGGAAGGAACCAGGCGATGTCGTGAAGATGCAGGTGAAGAGGTGAAGCTTGTCACAGCAGCCACGGGTACCAGAAGGCGTCGAGGACGTCCAGAACCAGGAGGCGAGCTGTCCCACGAAGGCTCTTGCTGTCGGCGGCATCGATGTCGAGTTAGGACCCAACAAGCCTTGGCAAGCGTAACCCACGCAGGATGGAGGACTTGCTTCTGGTGTAGACCAGGAAGGTCTGGGGTGCTACTCCTTTGCAGGGAAAAAAGGGCCAGTCTGGAGGAGCCAAACCAGTGGTGGAAAGTCACAGGTGTGTAGTCGCAGAGGTCACTAGCCAACGGGCCAGTAACCGGACAGATGCGTCGAGTAGGAAAATGCAGAAGGGCCCCACGCAGAACTCGTGGAGTGTGGAGGGCTGATCTTCGGTGCAGATGGTGCTCGGGGTTGGAGCTTCTCAATCCCCAGAGCACAACTTCGAGGATGCCTCAGAAGCTGCGCTGGAAGCTACTCGCCAATTTTCCCAGGTAGCCGGTCCCACGTCTTTCGTCGCCTCCATGGATCTCAGCTGGGCTGTGGATGTCGATCAGGGTCGGAGAAGTCTGGAAGTCTCGGCGCTGGTCGGGCTCTGCAGTTGGTTCCTCGTAGAACGTGGGCAAAGCAAACAGCAGGTCGCTTGATGGTGCCTGTTTGCACAGGGTGGCCACTCCTTGGCCACAAGGGAGATTCTTCAGTCTTCTTTTCATCGAATGTCGAAGGTCCAGAGTTTCTGTTCAAGTTGCAGGTTTTCAGGATAATCTAAAGTCCTAAGGACCCAGCTCCCACTCTTATACTAATCTGGGGGGCTGGTTTACCTGCTAGGCCCCTCCTATGGGTGGGACCTGGGAGGGGGTGGTTACACCCCCTTCCCTTTGTCCAGTTTCGCGCCAGGACTGGGGCTGGAGTGCCCCAGCACCGGTTTGAACCGGACTATGCATGGGACACCTTGTGTGCCCCAGGCAGTGTCTCGTTTCATTCATCCCTCCCTGCCCCAATACACTAAGTCCTGTCTGGGGTGGTGTTAGCACCTCCCTAGGCAGGAAACCTATTGTCCATGCCTCCCTCGCTGGAAGGACTCCCAGCAGCAGGAGGTCAGACTTGTGTCTGTGGCAGCAGCATCCATTTTGTGATGCTGGGGCTCTGGTTAACTTTAACCGGGTAGTAGGATTTTAACATGTCTTCTCCCTCTAGAAGGGAGGAATACTATCCTCATCTCCAGAAATGGTATGGGGGTATTATTCCAAAGTGTTAGACACCTTACACAACATGTTTCGATAAAGCCAAACCATAGTTACCATAACCGTTTAAGATTATAAGGCACTTAGGAGTATATGGTAGGCGATATCCTAGAACAGCTATAAGGACATGGTTCCGAAAGCTGCAGACAGGCTCAGCTCATGCTAGAGCACCATCTCACATGTTACCAAGCACTCTGCCTTCAGGATTGTTAAGGCCTGCCATAGGAGTGACTGATAGGTACACATGTGTCTATTTTAAGTGTAGATATAGGTATACTATATCTAAGCAAGGGGTGATTACACGACCTTGCCCCAGCTGAGTGATCAGCCAGTTGTGTCTGGTTAGAAGGCCAGGCCAGGGGTGGCATAATACATGCTGCAGCCCCTGGTAGGCCTAGGGTACACCTATGCCCTGGGTACCTAGGGTACACTGTACAGGGGCCAATAAGGTGATCCTTACCAATTGGGTTATGTACCTAAAGTACATGGTGTGAATTTAGAGCGGGAACAGCTGGGCTGTGGGTCTGATTAGCAGGCCCACAGCCACATCTAAGTCGAAAACCAGTGGAGTAAAAGCAAAAAGTGGGGGTGAATATAGAAAGCAGACCCTACTCTCCTACAATCGGCGCACAGGGAATATCCTTTAACTGGAAATACTTAACATCCATGACTAATAAATACAGGGTTTCCAAGCTTCCTTTAATGTGCACGCCCACTTTTCAAAGGCCTAGAGACCTCTGCGACAAGATTATGCGATCAATAGAAGATCCCAGTTTTAAGATGATTTGTGGTGTGAATTTGCTTCAAAGCCAAGTTTTAAATAAGCAAATTGCTTGTGAAATTTAAATATGGTCTGCTAAGGTGCAAGCTCCAACGCCTCTTTTTCTGGCCTATGATGTGCATCTCCACCGTCACTGAGGGAGGGAGTTATAGCCATGTAGCAATGAAAAAAGGGCATGGCAAAGTGTATGAGGGATCGACTTAACATTTCTATCAATTAAATATATGTTAATAACTAATATGTTAATGTAAATAACTGTTTTCACAGTTCCTTGTGCAACTTGTCTTTTAGGAAACCGTTTTTTGTTGTTTTACACAAATCTCACCGTATTTACATATCATGTATTTATAAAGCCACGCTGGGATGTGCATGTGGTGATGAAAAACCTATGAACAAAGGGTAGTGTACAGAAAAGAATACAGAGAATATCTGCTAGGTGAATTTGCTTGCTTTTTTGCACTTCTTTGAAATACTAAATACTTCATTTAGTAATGTTGTGCGCGCATCAACTGTTTTTGCACTCTTCTCCAGGTGGCACGCACAGGTCCTTAAAACCTGACCTCCAGGTTCGTCCCGCTGAAAAGCTCCAGAGGTCCTAATTCCAGAGTTTGACCAGGAGCTCATCGAAAGCCAAGCCAGCAAACCCTAACCGAACCCTGCCTGGTGAAGAGCACCGAGAGCCTCCGGGAGGAAAAGCTCCGTAAAGGTTTCATAGTCTGAAGATAAAAGAATTGACCGGTTCCAACCGCAAGAGTCAAGCCGCCCACCTTCAACAACGAGCCGTCCTGGATCCCTGGTTCATCCCACTGGACAGCTCTGGATGTCCAACTTCCATAGTTTGACCAGGAGCCCGCCAAAAGGCAAGCCGGCGAACCCTCACAGCACCCAGACTGGTGGACAGCATCGAGGGCCCTCTGCAGAAAAAGTTCCAGTAAAGTTTCTAAGTTAGAAGGCAAAAACTGTGGCTGAGGCCTACCACGAGGAGTAGCAGGGCTCCAGCATGCTTGGCCTAAAAACTTTGACTTTGTATCGGTCTTGCGTGAGCAGATTTCCCAATAGATCCTCTAGGTTCCTATGTGTTATATGGTGCTAAATCTTTGAAAATGTATATCTCAGGTTCCTTACATATGATTTTTTTTATTTTGTTGTCATTTTAAAGATACAAATACTTCCTATTTTCATAAACTAGTGTTGAATTTTTATTATGTGCTGTGCCTTAATTATTTCCTGAATTGGTGTTTTTAAATTCTTTACATACCTGTATCTGAAGTTAAGCCTGCCTGCTCACAGCCAAGCTACCAAGGGTTGAGCACTGGAATAATTTTATGACCCCTAGACTGTGTTAGTGGCCTTATTGCCAGTGGTAGATATCTATTTACCACCACTAATAATACCCACTTTCCAACAGTTATTCTTACTCTTACGCAGTATACCATCTACGGTTTCCTCATTGTATGGTGTTACCTTCTGCCAGTTCTCAAATCGTGTACGAGTGGGCCAAGGTACATTGTCTGTTGAAAAGCTTTGTCCAGAAAAATCCTTTGTTGTAGTATTAAACAGGCCCTAAATACAGCCTTATTTTCCTGAACCTGCCAATCTTTTTGTCCCTCATAAATATTTCACATTTACTGTGTCCCTCCAAAAGTCGAAACCTTGTACAGTGAGCTGGGAAAGGAAGGAAGCAGAGTAAATCAACTTAGTGTCAGTTAACATATTTTTCTTTGCAGGTGACGGTGCAAGCCTATAATAGAAAGAGGTCGGGTCAGAGATGCCATATCCAGACAAATAGTCAAACTTCTGTGCAAATGCTTTTAAACTACCCCTTAGTGGTGTAAGGCAATGTTCCCATTGTGTAAAGTTGAAAACTTCACGAGGAATACTAGCTATGTGTAGAAAATAAGGTCTGTAATGTTGAAAACAAAACATCTCGTCAAAATTAGCCGTACCGATATATAACTCATCAGTGGCCCTGGGACAGGGCAATCAGATGCACGCATGCAACCCAAGCGAGTGGTTTTGCGTTTTGTACCTAAACTACTGAATTACTGTGGCAAAATCTTGGCCACTTTTAAAAACCTGTCAGATGTAGTTTCATGAGAAGTTCGTTTTTAACATAATTTTTGCACTGATCAAAATTGTACAGTACTGTTTTTGAATTTTATTGGTGGTGGGAGGGGGAATCGAATCCTGAGCTGGTGTGAAGACTAGAACTGCCAGTTTAGGGAAGTTAGCGGGCTAGTCAACAAGCCTGGGTTATTTAACATGGGACACTGTGCGACCGCGGCTGGCCATGGGACAGTGCAATCAGATGCACGCACGCTACCCAAGCGAGTGGTTTTGCGTTTTGTACCTGAACTACTGAATTACTGTGGCAAAATCTTGGCCACTTTTAAAAAACTGTCAGTTGTAGTTTTATGAGAAGTTCGTTTTTAATATCATTTTTGCACTGATCAAAATTGTACTGTACTGTTTTTGAATTTGATTGGTGGTGGGAGGGGGAATCGAACCCTGAGCTGGTGTGAAGACTAGAACCGCCATTTTAGGGAAGCTAGCAGTCTAGTCAACAAGCCTGGGTTATTTAACGAGGGACGTTGCGCGACCGCGGCTGGCCCCGGGACAGTGCAATCAGATGCACGCATGCTACCCAAGCGAGTGGCTTTGCGTTTTGTACCTGAACTACTGAATTACTGTGGCAAAATCTAGCCCACTTTTAAAAAACTGTCAGTTGTAGTTTTATGAGAAGTTCTTTTTAACATAATTTTTGCACTGATCGAAATTGTACTGTACTGTTTTTGAATTTGATTGGTGGTGGGAGGGGGAAACGAACCCTGAGCTGTTGTGAAGACTAGAACCGCCATTTTACGGAAGTTAGCGGTCTAGTCAAAAAGCCTGGGTTATCTAACGAGGGATGCTGCTTATCCACGCGCAGCGGGCAAGCCGCTGGCGTGCCAAAGGCACACCTAAGGCATGCCCGTCAGTGTCCTGGAGGCTGCCTGGGCCGGAAATGCTGCCGGTTTCCACCACTCTTCTATTGGTCTTGTGCATTATAGTCGGGCTGAGCTGCTGGGTATTGGGAAGCTGGTGAGTTGCTGCTTTCCTCAGGCCCAGAACCCTGTGGTGAAGCCACTCACCTGTAATGTGTGTAAATGGGAGGCCGACCTGTCTATTAGGAAGCTTAATGGAGAAAGTGTGACAGGGCGGCCCAGCTGCACCCCCCTAGATACGTGTCCCTGGGAGGGCGGCCATCATAAGGCTTGTCTGTTGAACACCCGGTCTATAAGAAAACTCGAGCTGCAATTGTACAATCTTTTACTCGACACTAACCCTGACTTAAGGTTTGTAACAGAGACCTGGCCAAATGAGGGCTCCAACCCCACTATTGCCAGTGCTATCCCGCCTGTCTATCTGATCATAAAGAAGGATCGGTCGGTAGGCAGAGGGGGAGGAATTGCTATTATTTTTAAAAAACAATTATCGTGCTCTGTTCTTCCTATCGTGTAGGTAGATGGTTCTGAAATCCTTGGCTTTCTCTTCATCACATCCGCGCATCAGGCCATAGCAGGTGTACTAATTTATAGACCTCCCGGCCCTGCCTGTAAGTTCACTTAGCCAAGTTGTTTCTCCTGTTGCCACCAAATATAAGCATTGCATGGTGTTTGGAGATTTTAATATCCACATGGATAACCCGGCCGAATCTGAGTCCATGAAATTGCAGGATTCCTTGTAGATTTTTAGTCTGGCACCCTATGTTCACCTTCCCACCCATGAGAAGGGACATATTTCAGATCAGATATTCTCTAATATCAGTATGGAAACAGATACCCCACTCCCATTGGTGTTGGTCTGATCATTTCCTTTTAGGTTTTAGAGTTCCGAAGAAATGATCCCGCCCCCAATTCCACGGTACACCTCGCCCACATAGTTTCAGACCTTTCTGACAGATGACGCCAGAGGCCATAAAGGCAGCATTGAGTCATCATCTGATTTCTTTCAGCGGCAATCTCGAGATAGATACTCTCAGACTGGAGAACTGGCTGGAGGGTTGAACTCTTGAACTGGCCGCCCTCATCACGCGAGTAGCTAAATCCACCCGAACCTCTGCTCCTTGGTTTACTGAAACTCTTAGGAAAAGCAGAAGTGTTTACAAACGGTTGGAGAGAGTGTGGCGGACTAAGTTCAACTCTGAGGACAAAGTTAGATATAAACAGGCTTTGAAGGCCCACTATAACAGAATTTGTGAGGAACAGAAGCACTTTCTTTCCTCTAAAATAGAGGTAGCGAGTAACAAGAGTAGGGAAATCTTTAAAATTGTTAAGGACTTCTCTTCCCCGAACACGGTGAGAATTCCGTTTACCCCCTCGCGTGCTTTGGTTAATCATATTGCTGAATACTTCCACAATAACATTTGTACCATTCAAAAGTCTTTCATGGCCTTATTTCCTGTTTAGGAAGATGGTACAAGGCCCCTATGTCCAGCCAGTCCTGGTACCAGACCCTCTTTCACTCAATTTCTGACTATTTCCTTGGAGAAATCCCTTTGAGATAATGAACTCCTTAAAGTCCGGTTCTCCTTCGGACCCCTGCCCAGCAAAAATACTGTCAGTCATTGCAGGGACCTTAAATCCTGCTGTCAAACTGGTGTTGAATTCCTCATTACAAACGGGGCAGGTCCCTAGTCGCTGGAAAAAGGCCAAAATGATTCCCCTATTGAAGAAACCCTCTGTAGATCCAACAGTAGCCTCTAATTATAGGCCTATATCGCTGTTGCCCTTTTTTTCTAAAGCCCTAGAAAAGTACGTTAACCTACAACTGACTGAATACGTGGAGGCCAATTATGTACTCCATGATAGTCAGTCTGGTTTCAGAGCCCATCTCAGCACCGAAACAGCCTTTTTGGCCCTAGACCCTCAGGTAGGTCACTTCCCCACCGCTGCAGCTCCGCCTAGCCTGTCTTCTTTGCCGCCTGATTGACGCATTCTCCCCCCTCCAGATCGGCGCTCTCCTGCCCTGCACGAGCACCGCCTGGATTGCCTGTGACCTGCTTTGTGCCCTGTGTGCCTGCCCGCCCCCCTTCTCTTTTCTGTATCCCTGGTGTGAGAGGATTGAGTAAGTGGTTTTCTCCTGTTTTTAGCTTGGTTTCTTGGTTCTTCGCCGACTTTCCCACCGCTGCCTCCCGTGCGGCCCCGCCCCCCCTGCACCCATTGGACCCGCCCTCCCACATCCCAGCTGACTCCTCCTCCCCTCCCTCCCTCTTATGGCGAGCGCTGCGCGGCGGAGTCAGTGACCCTAGACCCTCGGGTAGGTCACTTCCCCACCGCTGCAGCTCCGTCTAGCCTGTCTTCTCTGCCGCCTGATTGACGCCTTCTCCCCCTCCAGATCGGCGCTCTCCTGCCCTGCACGAGCGCCGCCTGGATTGCCTGTGACCTGCTTTGTGCCCCGTGTGCCTGCCCGCCCCCCTTCTCTTTTCTGTATCCCTGCCCCGCCCCCCCTGCACCCATTGGACCCTCCCTCCCGCCTCCGAGCTGACCCCTCCTCCCCTCCCTCCCTCTTATGGTGAGCGTCTGCGCCCGTACGCGCCTGGACCTCGCCCAGCGCCAGGACCCCTGGTCCTCGCCAGAGCCAGCCTAGCCGACAGAAATACGACGCCACCACCCTCCACGCACTCAAACCGGCCGACAGCCAGCCTGCTACCAAGCCACCCCGAAACGCACCCACGGAGCATTCACCTGCCACGCCTGCAACTTCACCTGCACCCATTCCTGCACCCCACCCGCCAAGCCATACTCCAGCACCGATCACCTCAAGTGCATCCTGCTCAACACCTGCTCCGTCCACAGGCACGCCATCGAACTCTGGAACCTGCTCGACACAACCTCACCAGACGTCGCCTTCCTCACAGAGACATGGATGAACGCCTCCTCAGCTGCCGACATCGCCATAGCCATCCCGGATGGCTACAAGATCGCCGTCTTCTCCCGTTCCAATCCTCGGCCACCGAAGTCATCTGCGGCGTCCCGCAAGGATCCACGCTCAGCCCCACCCTCTTCAACGTCTACATGAGCCCCCTCGCAGCCATCGCACGCCAACACAGCCTTAACATCATCCCCTACGCCGACGACACCCAGCTGATCCTCTCCCTCACCAAAGACCCCGCCACCGCCAGAGCCAACCTCCAGGACGGAATGAAAGACATCGCAGAATGGATGAAGCTCAGCCGGCTGAAACTAAACTCCGATAAGACGGAAGTCCTCATCCTGAGAACATCCACCTCCAAATGGGATGACTCCTGGTGGCCCCCCGCCCTGGGCCCCGCTCCAAAGCCCACGGACCATGCACGCAACCTGGGCTTCATCCTGGACTCCTCCCTCATGATGACCAAGCAAGTCAACGCCATCTCATCATCCTGGTTCAACACCCTGCGCATGCTCCGAAAGATCTTCCGGTGGATCCCCACAGACACCAGGAAGACGGTCACCCAGGCCCTCGTCACCAGCCGACTGGACTATGGCAACACCCTCTACGCCGGAACCACAGCCAAACTACAGAAAAGACTCCAGCGCATACAGAACGCCTCTGCATGACTCATCCTGGACAACCCCCGCCTCAGCCACATCTCTCCCCAGCTGAGAGACCTGCACTGGCTCCCCATCAGCAAGAGGATCACGTTCAGGCTCCTCACCCACGCACACAAGGCCCTCCACGACATGGGCCCCACATACCTCAACAACCGCCTCACATTCTACACGGCCACCCGCCAGCTCCGCTCCGCCAGCCTCGCCCTCGCTACCATCCCACGCATCCGAAGACCACTGCCGGAGGAAGATCCTTCTCCTACCTGGCGGCGAAGACATGGAACTCCCTCCCCACCCACCTACGTCTGACCCAGAACCATCTCTCCTTCAGGAAACATCTTGGATGGGGGGTGCGGTCCCCCCCCCCTACCGCCTTGAGACCCTGCGGGTGAGTAGCACGCTTTATACATTTATTGATTGATTGATTGATTGAATGATTGGAAGTCTCTGAAACCATCAAAGACCAACTAGATAGAGGAGGAAGCGCAGTGCTGATACATTTAGACCTTTCAGCGGCTTTTTATACCGTGCCCCATGACCGGCTCCTGCAAAGTCTGTTGGAATGCAGCGTTGGGGGCACGGTACTCAAGTGGTTTACTTCCTTTTTGAACGATTGCCGACAGGAAATTTGGTCCCCCCCTTTTCGGCCCCATTCTACCTATGAAGGTGGGGGGCCCCCGCAGGGGTCTATCTTGAGCCTGTCACTGTTTAATATTTATATGGTTCCTCTCGCACTCCCAGCTGAGTCCCACAGCGCTAGGATAATATCTTACGCTGATGATACTCAACTGCTGTTCACGTGTGACAAAGTCTCTGATTTTAGGGGTGAGGAGATCAACACCTGTCTGACGGAGGTTTTCTCTCGGCTATGGCTCAATCAATTTAAGTGTAACCCAGAAAAATCAGAAATTATCTTCCTTGGTTGTCCACCCTGTGAATCATGGCACCAAAAGTGGCCTCGGGATATGTCCCCTCCCACAGCTCCACTTAGTATCGTGAAGAACTTAGGGGTTATGGTAGATGCCACCCTAATAATAAAAGTCCAAATTCAGATTGGTGTTGGAATTTGTTTCGGCATGCTGAAAATGTTTTTAAAAATTCTTCCCCTGCTACTGGTAGAGTATCGGAAAACTGTAGTCCAAGCCTTA